>NC_054888.1:2305447-2605447 GCF_018320785.1 Cheilinus undulatus
CTGAAACGTTCCTCTTCGTCCTTAAAAAAGTTCAGCTGTTTCTGGAACATTCTTCCAGAGGAGGATCTGATTGGTCCATTCTGATGTTTATTTACATTTTAGGGTAAAACTGTAGAATTCTCTTTAGAAAGAATCCGGATCTACCCTGGGATTCCGGGCCTTCTTCTGCCGGTCTGGACGGCCTGTTTGGTTCCCTCCGTCATGGAAAACCCGAGGACGGGGTTCTGGAAAAACCTGGACCTACTGTCAGAGTGTCAGGGTCATAACGGAGGAAGAGAGGACTGGGTTTATTTGGAACCAGGGTTAGACCAGGACAGGATCCTGGAGAATCAAAGCTAGAAAGGAGAGGGAAGCTTGTTGACGCACTGACCCGGGTTAAACGGCCTCCATGAACCAGAACTGAACCAGAACTGAACCGACATGAAGTCCGGATTAAAGCAGAAGAAGCCACAGACTCAGAGATTTCTCACTATTCTACCCAGACCTCTGAGGGTTTGGTTTGCTGTGATTTACTCATCATTTAGAGCTCGTGGATGAGACTCCACAGGCCTCTGAGCTCCTCCAAACTCTGGAGACAGGGAGAGAGAAGGCATGATGGGAAAATTGCGCAAAAACATCGGCAACATTTAGAGAAGTGTGAAGAAACGACGGTGTCCTTTCTGCAGCTTTACGCACGCTCCAAATGCTGCCCTGATCCACTCACACTCTCAGTCTGAGGGTTTAGCGGCCTCTCAGCATTTCTTAGACAGCTGCCTTCATTTTTATCTAAAAGGTGTAAAATAAAGTGTTAAAATTGCGCAAAAACATCGGCAATATTTAGAAAAGTGAAGGAACGACGGTGTCCTCCGTCTTTCTGCAGCTTTACGCACGCTCCAAATGCTGCCCCGATCCACTCACACTCTCAGTCTGAGGGTTTAGCGGCCTCTCAAACATCTGCCTTCATTTTTCTCTAAAAGGTCTAAAATAAAATGTTAAAACTGCGCAAAAATATCAGCGACATTTATGAAAGTGGATGAAGCTGCCCTCATGTTGCGCAAATAAATCAGACTGAGTGTGTGTCAGTCCTCTTTTCACCTAAAAGGCGTGAAATGCGCAGTCTAAACGGCGCAAAAACATCCGCAACACGAGGGAACGTGAGGATGCGTTCCTTTCTCTCAGGTTTCCAGATGTTGCTGATGTTTAGCGCAGTTTCAGAACACGTGCAGGAGTTTGCCTGTAATTTTAGCGGACAAACGTGGAGGGTGTTCCTGTCGCCCTGCTGGTTTTTCCTACAGTCATGTTTGTCTCATCATGTTTCTGTTTGAGCTGTTAGAGGTTTAAAGATGTAACATTCTTTTCTGAGCTTCATGGCGCCATCACCGCTGCGCTCTTTGACGCGTAATCCCCAAACACTGAGACCGAATCTGAAGGCCGAGAGCCAGACCTATCCCGGGTTGACTCGGTCTAAACCCGCCTCCCTACCCCGGTCAAACCCTCCGCCGTACCTGCGGACGCGTGCAGCGCCGTGTCCGTGTCGTGGAGCGGCTGCAGCCCCGTGGACTCCCTCTTGTCGTCGTCGTGCCGCGGGTCCTGGCTCTTGTCAAAGTGCAGAGTCTGAGAGGAGAACTTGTGCTGGGACGGGGAGAATCCTCCGGGCAGGGACGCCATGAGCGTGGAGGTGAGCGCCATGCCGTGCGTCAGGCTCTGCGTCAGGCTGGAGCAGAAGCCGCTCTGCAGGCTGGAGATCTGCGGGTGAGCGTGGTGACCCGCGGGGAGAGGCTGCTGCAGCGCGGGGGGCGGCGGGGGAGGCGGCTGCAGCACCACGGACCGGTACGGCATGAACATGGGGTATCCGGTGTAGACGAAGGGCCCCGGGCTGGGCTGAGGGGGGCCCCCGATCAGAGAGTCAATGCTGAAGGCAGTGCTGCTTCCCAGCGGCCGCTGCATCACCATGAAGGGCGGACACGGAGCGCTGTCTGCGCTCATTGAGGACCAGGAGAGCCGGGGAGAGGACGAGCACCGAGGGGGGTTCGGGAGGGAGCCGCTACAGCAGAGGTAATCCCAGTAAACCGGACCAGAACATCCTGGAGTCAGAGCAGAGACAGGTCTTCTTCTTTGGAGGTTTCCAACCAAAACAAACTTCCGCTCCAGTGACGCACCGCTCCTCTCTCTCTCTCTCTCTCTCTCCTCCGGTCTCCGCTGATGTTTGCAGTTTAAATTGCGCTCCCCTCTCTTTAATTGCGCTGTCTTCTCCTGGAGAGCTCCGCCCCTTCTCCGCGCTCTGGGCTCTGATTGGTCGGTGGGGATGATATGACAGCTCGCCTCTGGTGCTCTGGATGAATGCCAATTACACAAATTAGGACCGAGGGCCATTTTAGAAAGAGAAAACACATCATCATAAATAATCAGCTGTATATATTCAGGAAATAATCGCAGTGAGGGACTCTCCCTGATGTTCACCACGGTCTCCTGCAATTTAGACCCTGGGCACGAGTCTGCCCGCAAAATCTAGATACAGAAGCAAGAAAGGTCCAGGACTTTGATTTTCAGCCAAAGGAGGGACAGACCTCAGTCCAGAGCTGAGTGACGTTCAGTAGGACTCAATATTATCAGTCTGATGGCACGCTTTAATACAGGGTCTCAATGTTAGAGTTTAGACTAGGACTGAAAATGTTAGTCCACTACGGAGAAACACAAGACCAAGTCTGTAAATATCAGACTATATCAGCTGTAAATATCTCTGATATAAAGTAATATTTACAGCTGATATAGACTGATATTCACAGCTGATATAGACTGATATTTACAGCTGATATAGACTGATATTTACAGCTGATATAGACTGATATTTACAGCTGATATAGACTGATATTTACAGCTGATATAGACTGATATTTACAGCTGATATAGACTGATATTGACATCTGATATAGACTGATATTTACATCTGATATAGACTGATATTTACGGCTGATATAGACTGATATTCACAGCTGATATAGACTGATATTTACAGCTGATATAGACTGATATTTACAGCTAATATAGACTGATATTTACAGCTGATATAGACTGATATTTACAGCTGATATAGACTGATATTTACAGCTAATATAGACTGATATTTACAGCTGATATAGACTGATATTTACAGCTGATATAGACTGATATTTACAGCTGATATAGACTGATATTTACAGCTAATATAGACTGATATTGACATCTGATATAGACTGATATTGACATCTGATATAGACTGATCTTTACGGCTGATATAGACTGATATTTACAGCTAATATAGACTGATATTGACATCTGATATAGACTGATATTGACATCTGATATAGACTGATATTTACATCTGATATAGACTGATATTTACATCTGAAATAGACTGATATTTACGGCTGATATAGACTGATATTCACAGCTGATATAGACTGATATTTACAGCTGATATAGACTGATATTTACATCTGATATAGACTGATATTGACATCTGATATAGACTGATACTTACGGCTGATATAGACTGATATTCACAGCTGATATAGACTGATATTGACATCTGATATAGACTGATATTTACAGCTGATATAGACTGATATTCACAGCTGATATAGACTGATATTTACAGCTAATATAGACTGATATTCACAGCTGATATAGACTGATATTTACGGCTGAAAGAGACTGATATTTACAGCTGATATAGACTGATATTGACATCTGATATAGACTGATATTTACATCTGATATAGACTGATATTTACAGCTGATATAGACTGATATTCACAGCTGATATAGACTGATATTTACATCTGATATAGACTGATATTTACAGCTGATATAGACTGATATTTACAGCTGATATAGACTGATATTTACATCTGATATAGACTGATATTTACAGCTGATATAGACTGATATTTACAGCTGATATAGACTGATATTTACAGCTGATATAGACTGATATTTACATCTGATATAGACTGATATTTACAGCTGATATAGACTGATATTTACATCTGATATAGACTGATATTTACAGCTGATATAGACTGATATTTACATCTGATATAGACTGATATTTACAGCTGATATAGACTGATATTTACGGCTGATATAGACTGATATTCACAGCTGATATAGACTGATATTTACAGCTAATATAGACAGATATTTACAGCTGATATAGACTGATATTTACAGCTGATATAGACTGATATTTACAGCTGATATAGACTGATATTTACATCTGATATAGACTGATATTTACAGCTGATATAGACTGATATTTACATCTGATATAGACTGATATTTACATCTGATATAGACTGATATTCACAGCTGATATAGACTGATATTTACATCTGATATAGACTGATATTTACATCTGATATAGACTGGTATTTACGGCTGATATAGACTGAAATTTATAGCTGATATAGACTGATATTTACAGCTGATATAGACTGATATTCACAGCTGATATAGACTGATATTTACATCTGATATAGACTGATATTTACATCTGATATAGAGTGTTATTTACAGCTGATATAGACTGATATTTACGGCTGATATAGACTGAAATTTATAGCTGATATAGACTGATATTTACAGCTGATATAGACTGATATTTTACACCTGTTGAGGACTGATATATGCAGCTGATATAAATTGATATTTACAGCTGATATAAAGTGACATTTACGGTTGATGTAGACTGATATTTACAGCTGATATAGACTACTATATCCGTCTATATCAGCTGTAAATATTAGAAAAAATCAGCAGTAGATATCAGTCTATATCAGCTGTAACTATCAGTCTATATCAGCTGAAGATATCAGTCTATATCAGCTGTAAATATCAGTCTATATCAGCTTTAAATACCAGTCTATATCAGCTGTAGATATCAGTCTATATCAGCTGTTAATATCAGTCTATCTTGGCTGTAAATATCAGTCTATATCAGCTGAAGATATCAGTCTATATCAGCTGCAAATATCAGTCTATATCAGCTGCAGATATCAGACTATATCAGCTGTAAATATCAGTCTATATCAGCTGTAAATATCAGTCTATATCAGCTGTAAATATCAGTCTATATCAACTGTAAATATCAGCCTATATCAGCTGTAAATATCAGTCTATATCAGCTGTAAATATCAGTCTATATCAGCTGTAAATATCAGTTTATATCATCTGTAAATATCAGTCTATATCAGCTGTAAATATCAGTCTATATCAGCTGTAAATATCAGTCTGTATCAGCTGTCAATATCAGTCTATTTCGGCTGTCAATATCAGTCTATCTTGGTTGTAAATATCAGTCTATATCAGCTGTAAAAATCACTTTATATCAGCTGTAAATATCAGTCTATATCAGCTGTAAATATCAGTCTGTATCAGCTGTCAATATCAGTCTATTTCGGCTGTAAATATCAGTCTACATCAGCTGTAAATATCAGTCGATATCAGCTGTAAATATCAGTGTATATCAGCTGTAAATATCAGTCTATATCAGCTGTTAATATCAGTCTATATCAGCTGTAAATACCAGTCTATATCAGCTGTAGATATCAGTCTATACCAGCTGTAAATATCAGTCTATATCAGCTGTAAATACCAGTCTATATCAGCCGTAAATATCAGTCTATATCAGCTGTAAATATCAGTCTATATCAGCTGGAAATACCAGTCTATATCAGCTGTAAATATCAGTCTATATCATCTGTAAATATCAGTCTATATCAGCTGTAAATATCAGTCTATATCAGCTGTAAAAATCACTTTATATCAGCTGTAAATATCAGTCTATATCAGCTGTAAAAAATCACTTTATATCAGCTGTAAATATCAGTCTATATCAGCTGTAAATATCAGTCTATATCAGCTGTAAATATCAGTCTATGTCAACTGTAAATATCAGTCAATATCAGCTGTAACTATCAGTCTATATCAGCTGTAAATATCAGTCTATATCAGCTGTAAATACCAGTCTATATCAGCTGCAGATATCAGTCTGTATCAGCTGTAAATATCAGTCTATATCAGCTGAAAATATCAGTCTATATCAGCTGTAGATATCAGTCTATATCAGCTGTTAATATCAGTCTATATCAATTATAAATATCATTCTATATCAGCTGTAAATATCACTATATCAGCTGTAAATACCAGTCTGTATCAGCTGTCAATATCAGTCTATCTCGGCTGTAAATATCAGTCTATATCAGCTGTAAATATCAATCTATATCAATTATAAATATCATTCTATATCAGCTGTAAATATCACTATATCAGCTGTAAATACCAGTCTGTATCAGCTGTCAATATCAGTCTATCTCGGCTGGAAATATCAGTCTATATCAGCTGTAAATATCAGTCTATATCAACTGTAAATATCAGTCTATATCAGCTGTAACTATCAGTCTATATCAGCTGTAAATATCAGTCTATATCAGCTGTAACTATCAGTCTATATCAGCTGTAAATATCAGTCTATATCAACTGTAAATATCAGTCTATATCAGCTGTAAATATCAGTCTATATCAGCTCTAAATATCAGTCTATATCAGCTGCAGATATCAGACTATATCAACTGTTAATATCAGTCTATATCAGCTGTAAATATCAGTCTATATCAGCTGGAAATACCAGTCTATATCAACTGTAAATATCAGTCTATATCAGCTGTAAATACCAGTCTATATCAGCTGTAAATATCAGTCTATATCAGCTGTAAATATCAGTCTATATCAGCTGTAAATACCAGTCTATATCAGCTGTAAATACCAGTCTATATCAGCTGTAAATATCAGTCTATATCAACTGTAAATATCAGTCTATATCAGCTGTAAATATCAGTCTATATCGGCTGTCAATATCAGTCTATATCAGCTGCAGATATCAGTCTATATCAGCTGTAAATATCAGTCTATATCAGCTGTAAATATTGGTCTATATCAGCTGTAAATATCAGTCTATATCAGCGTTAAATATCAGTCTATATCAGCGGTAAATATCAGCCTATATAAGCTTTAAATATCAGTCTATATCAGCTGTAATCTTCAGCCTGTCTCAGCTGTTAATATCAGCCTATATCAGCATAAAATATCAGTCTATATCAGCTGTTAATATCAGTCTATATCAGCTTTAAATATCAGCCTATATCAGCTGTTAATATCAGTCTATATCAGCTGTTAATATCAGTCTATATCAGCTGTAAATATCAGTCTATATCAGCTGTTAATATCAGTCTATATCAGCTGTTAATATCAGTCTATATCAGCTGTAAATATCAGTCTATATCAGCTGTTAATATCAGTCTATATCAGCTGTAAATATCAGTCTATATCAGCTGTTAATATCAGTCTATATCAGCTGTTAATATCAGTCTATATCAGCTGTAAATATCAGTCTATATCAGCTGTTAATATCAGTCTATATCAGCTGTTAATATCAGTCTATATCAGCTGTAAATATCAGTCTATATCAGCTGTAAATATCAGCCTATATCAGCTGTTAATATCAGTCTATATCAGCTGTTAATATCAGTCTATATCAGCTGTCAATATCAGTCTATATCAGCTGTAAATATCAGTCTATATCAGCTGTAAATATCAGCCTATATCAGCTGTTAATATCAGTCTATATCAGCTGTTAATATCAGTCTATATCAGCTGTCAATATCAGTCTATATCAGCTGTAAATATCAGCCTATATCAGCTGTTAATATCAGTCTATATCAGCTGTAAATATCAGTCTATATCAGCTGTTACTATCAGTGTTTATTAGTTGTGGTGCTAAAATCAGATGGTTTGGTCCTAGGTCTTACATTCCTGCTGCTGATTCTGTCTGATTGGTTTCATTTGAATAGACGGGGTCAATAATGGCGTGTCCGCTCAGCCCCTGTTGCTCTCCACCCTGAATCAGACTCGGTGTATTTGTCTCCATCTGCAGCCTTCACTCTGATTGGTCTCTTGTGTTTTTTAGCTCTGGCGTCTTCAGCGTTCCTGATTATTCTGTGATCCATCTCTCCGTGTCTCAAACTGCACCGCTGGGCTCTAAATCACAATATTTGCTCCTGCAGCAGCATCAAACTGATTTTAATGAATCCTGTAATGAGTCGCTCATCAATTCATACAAACCAACACATCATCGAAGACACTGACAGAACACTGTGACCTCCGACCCCGTGATCTCCCTGTGGACCCCCCCCACCCTCCTCTCGGGCTGAGTCAAGGGCACGCTTCGACCCCCCCTCCTGCTCCTCAGGGTCACTGGGACACGATCTCATTAAAGGATCCTGATCTGCAACTGCAATGCAGACATTAAATAGCAGTATTTTTCAATTAGCGCTGACAAATTCAATCAAAATTCCATAGATTAGGATGAAATGAGGCATGGGTCATTTACAAGGAATTTAATTGCACGGCCATTAGACAAATAGTACAGCTCTCTCTGTCTCATTATCAATCATGCGGGGGCATCAATAGTAAAAAGGTTGTGAAGCAGAGGGAGGGTGTGAATGTAAGTGTCCGTGCACAGTGAGCGTGCACGTTACTGCTCTGCCACCAGCGCAGAGCGGCTAATAAATATCCTCTTTTGTGCTTATAAATTATCCAGTTTAATTAACAACATGGATTATGATTGGACTATGATTTAATTAAACCTTTCCTGCATGCAGGCCCCGCACTGCCATCATCTATTATGGGGGGGGGGGGACGGGTGAGGAGGGGGAGCCGCTCTAAATGAAGCTCCCTCTAATAGGAGCTGCTTACCTGCAAAGATCATCAACAAGCGACGATAATAGGCCTCTGAATGGCTGCAGAGCGTTTACCGAAATAAACCAGGACGCCACTGACTCACCCCCCCCCACCCCACCCCCCACCCCCCCAACTCACCCCCCCCTGCCCGTGTGTTTAAATCTAAAGCTAAATGGCACAATAGGAGAGTTTGCTGATATTAGCGCCTCATGTTGTAAAGTGGAGGGGAAGCGGTGGGAAAAGTCATTATGAAACACGGCGGCAGAGTGGGTGTGGGGGGAGAGGGGTATGAACGTATGGGCGGGGGGGGGGGTGCCCCAGGCAACAACGCCGCTCGACACGATTCACTCACAGCGGAGCAGCGTGGCGGTATCAACCTTTTCATCAGCCTCTAAATGCCAGGACAAATATATACATGCAACCAACAACAGCCATAAACACACAGCCAAAATACACACTATTAATACACACAACCAATATACACACTATTAATACACACAACCAATATACACAATATTAATACACACAACCAATATACACAATATTAATACACACAACCAGTATACACACTATTAATACACACAACCAATATACACAATATTAATACACACAACCAATATACACAATATTAATACACACAACCAGTATACACACTATTAATACACACAACCAATATACACACTGTTAATACACACAACCAGTATACACACTATTAATACACACAACCAATATACACACTATTAATACACACAACCAATATACACACTGTTAATACACACAACCAGTATACACACTATTAATACACACAACCAATATACACACTGTTAATACACACAACCAGTATACACACTATTAATACACACAACCAATATTCACACTGTTAATACACACAACCAATATACACACTATTAATACACACAACCAATATACACACTGTTAATACACACAACCAATATACACACTATTAATACACACAACCAGTATACACACTATTAATACACACAACCAATATACACACTGTTAATACACACAACCAATATACACACTGTTAATACACACAACCAATATACACACTATTAATACACAACCAATATACACACTATTAATACACACAACCAGTATACACACTATTAATACACACAACCAATATACACACTGTTAATACACACAACCAATATACACACTGTTAATACACACAACCAATATACACACTATTAATACACAACCAATATACACACTGTTAATACACAAAACCAATATACACACTGTTAATACACACAAACAGTATACACACTATTAATACACACAACCAATATACACACTGTTAATACACACAACCAGTATACACACTATTAATACACACAACCAATATACACACTGTTAATACACACAACCAGTATACACACTATTAATACACACAACCAATATACACACTGTTAATACACACAACCAGTATACACACTATTAATACACACAACCAATATTCACACTGTTAATACACACAACCAATATACACACTGTTAATACACACAACCAATATACACACTATTAATACACACAACCAGTATACACACTATTAATACACACAACCAATATACACACTATTAATACACACAACCAGTATACACACTATTAATACACACAACCAATATACACACTATTAATACACACAACCAGTATACACACTATTAATACACACAACCAGTATACACACTATTAATACACACAACCAATATACACACTATTAATACACACAACCAGTATACACACTATTAATACACACAACCAGTATACACACTATTAATACACACAACCAATATACACACTATTAATACACACAACCAGTATACACACTATTAATACACACAACCAGTATACACACTGTTAATACACACAACCAATATACACACTGTTAATACACACAACCAGTATACACACTATTAATACACAACCAATATACACACTGTTAATACACACAGCTAATATACACACAAATAATACACACAACCAATATACACACAAATAATACACACAACCAATATACACACTGTTAATACACACAGCTAATATACACACAAATAATACACACAACCAATATACATACTGTTAATACACACAACCAATGTACACACTGTTAATACACACAGCCAAAATACACACAAGTAATACCCACAACCAATATACACACAAATAATACACACAACCAATATACACACTGTTAATACACACAGCTAATATACACACAAATAATACACACAACCAATATACACACTGTTAATACACACAGCCAAAATACACACAAGTAATACACACAACCACTATACATACTGTTAATACACACAACCAATGTACACACTGTTAATACACACAGCCAAAATACACACAAGTAATACACACAACCAATATACACACAAATAATACACACAATAAACACACTCATAATAACCACAACATCCACACACATAATAATAAACACATAATAACACACACATAAGAACACATAACCAATATACACAATATACACACACAGCCAATGTACACACAAATGATACACAATAAGACACAAGCACTGTAAATGAAGTTAAACAGTTCTTCATCCTGGGGTCACTCTCAGTCTAAACAATAATAACTAAAGATAGTCTGATGACATCATAACAGTGAGGAATCATGGGAGTTGTTCTCAGTTTTAGAAATAATAATACAAATGAAATGAAATTTTCTGATGACAACAGAATTTACTAGTAGAAGATGTTCATAGTCATCTTTGGCTTTGTCTGCTTTGTTGTTTTCTTCTTTTCCTTGCCATTTTTGTAGTTTTCTACTCTACTACTTCTACTGTTTTTGGCGACTTCAAATCTTCATCATTGCCATCTTCATCTGTTCTCTTTGCTGTCTTCATCTTTGTCAACTTTGTATTTCTTGTCAATTTATTTGTCATTGTAATCTTTTTGTCCTTATCATCCAAATCTTTGTCATATTCAATCCCAGATTTCTCATCGTCTTCTTTCTTGTACTTGCCAACTTGGTCTTTCCAGCCTGTGTAATTGTCACCTTTGTCAACGTCATCTTTGTTTTCACCATTGTCACCTTGGCATTGTTGTCATCGTCATCATCATCTTTATCATTGTTATCTGTCTTTTATCTTGTAGGTTACGTTGTACGTTATCATTGTCGTCTTTGTATTTTATCTTCTACATTGTCATTGCCATCTGTCTTTTATCTTCTACGTTATCATTGTCATCTCTGTCTTAGTTTTCTACGTTATCATTGTCATCTTTGTCTTTTATCTTCCTCGTATCATTGTCATCTCTGTCTTAGTTTTCTACGTTATCATAGTCATCTCTGTCTTTTATCTTCTACATTGTCATTGCCATCTGTCTTTTATCTTCTACGTTATCATTGTCATCTCTGTCTTAGTTTTCTACGTTATCATTGTCATCTTTGTCTTTTATCTTCCTCGTATCATTGTCATCTCTGTCTTAGTTTTCTACGTTATCATTGTCATCTTTGTCTTAGTTTTCTACGTTATCATTGTCATCTCTGTCTTAGTTTTCTACGTTATCATTGTCATCTCTGTCTTTTATCTTCTGTTATCATTGTCATCTCTGTCTTAGTTTTCTACGTTATCATTGTCATCTCTGTCTTTTATCTTCTGTTATCATTGTCATCTCTGTCTTTTATCTTCTACATTGTCATTGTCATCTCTGTCTTTTATCTTCTACATTATCATTGTCATCTCTGTATTTTATCTTCTAAATTATCATTGTCATCTCTGTTTTTTATCTTCTTTATTGTCATTGTCATCTCTGTCTTTAATCTTCTACATTATCATTGTCATTTCTGTCTTTCATCTTCTACATTGTCATTGTCATCTCTGTCTTTTATCTTTCACGTTATCAGTCATCTCTGTCTTTTATCTTCTACGTTATCAGTCATCTCTGTCTTTTATCTTCTACATTGTCATTGTCATCTCTGCCTTTTATCTTCTACGTTATCATTTTCATCTCTGTCTTTTATCTTCCACGTTATCAGTCATCTCTGTCTTTTATCTTCTTTATTGTCATTGTCATCTCTGTCTTTTATCCTCTGTTATCATTGTCAGCTGTCTTTAATCTTCTACATTATCATTGTCATCTCTGTCTTTTATCTTCTTCGTTATCATTGTCATCTCTGTCTTTTATCTTCTACGTTATCAGTCATCTCTGTCTTTTATCTTCTTTATTGACATTGTCATCTCTGTCTTTTATCTTCTGTTATCATTGTCATCTCTGTCTTTTATCTTCTACATTGTCATTATTATCTCTGTCTTTTATCGTCTGCATGGTCATTGTCATCTCTGTCTTTTTTCTTCTACATTGTCATTGCCATCTGTCTTTTATCTTCTACGTTATCATTGTCATCTCTGTCTTTTATCTTCTATGTAATCATTGTCATACGCGTCTAATATCTTCTACATTTTCATTGCCATCTGTCTTTAATCTTCTACGTTATCATTGTCATCTCTGTCTTTTATCTTCTACATTGTCATTGCCATCTGTCTTTTATCTTCTACGTTATCATAGTCATCTCTGTCTTTTATCTTCTACATTGTCATTGCCATCTGTCTTTTATCTTCTACGTTATCATTGTCATCTCTGTCTTAGTTTTCTACGTTATCATTGTCATCTTTGTCTTAGTTTTCTAAGTTATCATTGTCATCTTTGTCTTTTATCTTCCTCGTATCATTGTCATCTCTGTCTTAGTTTTCTACGTTATCATTGTCATCTTTGTCTTAGTTTTCTACGTTATCATTGTCATCTCTGTCTTAGTTTTCTACGTTATCATTGTCATCTCTGTCTTTTATCTTCTGTTATCATTGTCATCTCTGTCTTAGTTTTCTACGTTATCATTGTCATCTCTGTCTTAGTTTTCTACGTTATCATTGTCATCTCTGTCTTTTATCTTCTGTTATCATTGTCATCTCTGTCTTAGTTTTCTATGTTATCATTGTCATCTCTGTCTTAGTTTTCTATGTTATCATTGTCATCTCTGTCTTAGTTTTCTATGTTATCATTGTCATCTCTGTCTTAGTTTTCTATGTTATCATTGTCATCTTTTTCTTAGTTTTCTATGTTATCATTGTCATCTCTGTCTTAGTTTTCTACGTTATCATTGTCATCTTTTTCTTAGTTTTCTATGTTATCATTGTCATCTCTGTCTTAGTTTTCTACGTTATCATTGTCATCTCTGTCTTAGTTTTCTACGTTATCATTGTCATCTCTGTCTTAGTTTTCTACGTTATCATTGTCATCTCTGTCTTAGTTTTCTACGTTATCATTGTCATCTTTTTCTTAGTTTTCTATGTTATCATTGTCATCTCTGTCTTAGTTTTCTATGTTATCATTGTCATCTCTGTCTTAGTTTTCTACGTTATCATTGTCATCTCTGTCTTAGTTTTCTACGTTATCATTGTCATCTTTTTCTTAGTTTTCTATGTTATCATTGTCATCTCTGTCTTAGTTTTCTACGTTATTATTGTCATCTTTTTCTTAGTTTTCTATATTCTTAAGAGTTTCTTCCACGTTTCTTGGACAACTCGAGACTTCAACATTTGGTGAGTAAAAAAAGTTTAGTGTTTTTTTCTCCATAATAGGAGGGCGCCCCCTGCTGGCTGATTAGATCTCCCAAAACAACATTATTAAAGACAGCTGATGTAGAAACATGCGTGCTCTTAAAGCTGCTACAAACACACCAGCCGCTGCTTTTGTCCCCGAGCTCAGATCAATTAACATTTGGAGCACTGATTGGATTTTTGATCATCAGAGCTGAAAGGACTCGATTGATTGGCCGCTGAGATCGCCCTGGCTCTGACGGAGGCTGATCCAATGAGGGAGGAGGCTGATGGCCATTGAGTTTCTTAAGTATCTGCCGGGGTCACTATTGATCGCTACACTGCAGAAAAGCTCTGTCCAAACAAGTCATTTAATCTTTGTATCGAACGCACACGCCACGATTACTGAAGGCGGGAAAAGACACCAGGAAGAGGGGCTTTTTGGTGCTAAGTGTTTGTTAGTGTGAAGTTTATTATTCCTGCTTAAGAAGATTCTTCCAGATGAAATCAGGGCCTTTAGTGATGCTCATAACCTTGATCTGACTACTCACTGATCTTTAGCCAGTATCAAGGTCCTTTCTAGTCTTTTTGTGGGACTCATCTCTGAGCCAGTTTAACTACTTTTTGTCACTATTAACCTGTGATGCCTGGTGATGCCATGCCTGTGACTTTGTTTGCCGCTTTTTTCCACTTTTAAGTAGTTGGATTATTGTCAATCCCACTCACATGCACCAGAGGATCAAAATTTTAGTATGTCTTTTATCTTCTTAGTGTTTTTACTGCTTTAAGACTCTTTTTGCCACTTTATTGCTTTACTCTTCAACAATTTCTACCATTCTTCCCTCTTTAACCCATTTTTTGCCACATTTGACTCATATTTGCCACCATTTTTGCTAGTTAGTTTTCACCAACTTCTGCCACTTTTTATAACTTTTGACACATGTTAATCATTGTTTTGCTACTTTTTCTGCCATCAGAAACCCACGTTTGCAACATTTTTTTGCCATTCTTAACCTCTTTTTTTCCACTCCATTGCCATATTGATAGAACAGAGCAGGTGAACATCTGTTGCTCATGGCCAGTGTTTGTCATGGGATGAATTTCTGCTTTCTTTTTCATATATTGAATTTTGCTGACATTTATCTCCATGCACACACTAAATCTGCTTAAGACAAATTGAATGCACATTCATTCTTGAAATATTCTTGCCTTTGCAGCCTTTGGCATGGTGGCAAACTGGTGGAGAAAGCTGTGGATTTGAACTTGATGCGGTTTAGGACAGCTCTGTTTTAGCACTGAGTAGATTAGAGCTGCAGAGTTTTCAGTGTCGGTGGGTTCATCAGGAGGATCGAACAGTTGAGCTGTTTTTTAACACATCAGTCGTGTTGTTGTTTCATTGCTGATTGTTTCTGTTGGTCGATCGTTTTTCTCGCTCTACCTTTTACAGGTTTCTCTTCCCATGATGCTCTCCTCTTCTCTTCCACCTTTTCCTCTCCCTATAGCTGTAATGATATCTTATATCTACATGTCTGCACCTGTAAGGACTCAAAGATCACTTGATAACTTCTGATCCACTCATTACATTATATTTTGTGACTGAAGATAAATGAAAGAATTGAGTCCACAGTCTTTAAACATGCTAGAAAGTGAAGTGAAACTCTCTGTGCAGACCACAGTCCAGGAACAGACTGGTTGGTTAATTGATGACTCTAAATTGCACATAGTCACCCCATGAATCACCTTACCAATTTCATCCACTTTTAATCCATTTTCACCACTTTTAACCTTTTTAGCCACTTCTGCCTCTCTAAAATGCTTCTTTTATACACAGTCATGTTACTGTCCTATTGACAGTTTACCTAATTAATTACATGATACTCCTGCAGCTGTTTTTCATCAGTACCACTTTTCCAGCCTTTTGTGGCCCCGTTTGAGATTTGCTGATCATTGTTTCTATTTAAATCTTATCCAGTGCTTCAACTTCTTTGAAAATGGGGTTAAAGAAATAAAGAGCATTGTGACAAGATGAATGAACTCTTGCAGATAGAGATTCTTAACAAGAACTCTCTGTAAGGATGCTTGTTTTGGTGTTTACTCAGTAAGGACTCTAAAGGACACTTAGGAGGAGACCAGGATACTCTTTAAGGATGCTTGTTTATGTCTTTACTCAGTAAGGACTCTTAAGGACACTTAAAAGGAGAAAAGGACACTCTGTGAGGACACTTGTTTACTATGTAAGGACTCTTAAGGACACTTAAAAGGAGACAAGGACACTGTGAGGACACTTGATTACTCATTAAGGACTCTTAAGGACACAAAGAAGGAGACAAGGACACTTTGTAAGGATGCTTGTTTATTTCTTTACTCAGTAAGGACTCTAAAGGATACTTAAGAGGAGACAAGGACACTCTGTAAGGATGCTTATTTATTTCTTTACTCGGTAAGGACTCTTAAGGACACTAAGAAGGAGACAAGGACACCTCGTAAGGATGCTTGGTTATGTCTTTACTCAGTAAGGACTTTTAAGGACACTTAAAAGGAGAAAAAGAAACTCTGTGAGGACACTTGTTTACTTAGTAAGGACTCTTAAGGACACTTAGAAGGAGACAAGGACACAGTGAGGACACTTGTTAACTCAGTAAGGACTCATAAGGACACTAAGAAGGAGACAGGGACACTTTGTAGGGATGCTTGGTTATGTCTTTACTCAGTAAGGACTCTTAAGGACACTTAGGAGGAGACAAGGACACTTTGTAAGGATGCACTTTTATTTCTTTACTCAGTAAGGACTCTAAAGGACACTAAGAAGGAGACAAGAACACTTCATAAGAATGCTTATTTATTTCTTTACTCAGTAAGGATTTTTAAGGACACTAAGAAGGAGACAAGGACACCTTGTAAGGATGCTTGGTTATGTCTTTACTCAGGAAGGACTCATAAGGACACATAGAAGGAGACAAGGATGCTCTGTGAGGATGCTTGTTTATGTGTTTATTCAGGAAGGACTCTTAAGGACACTAAGAAGGAGACAGTGATGATCTTTTATGATGCTTGTTTATGTCTTTTCTCAGTAAGGACTCTTAAGGACACATAGAAGGAGACAAGGACACTGTGAGGACACTTGTTAACTCAGGAAGGACTCTTAAGGCCATACAATGCTACAGGAAACAAGCATGCATTTTAAGGATGACTTAGAAGAAACAAGGACTCTCTGAGGACTCTGGGGTACTGGGTGAAGACTTCAGCTGGTCAGACAGTCTAAAAATGATCAAATATCCACAAATGAAAACATTTCTCGTATCCGTCGAGTTTATTGTTCCATCATCTGATAGCATCGCCTCAGTCAGAGTTACAGACTCGTTAAAGTAGCTGCAGCACGACGCGTCTGTAAATCCTGCAGATTAAAACACAGAAAACACGAGCAGAGAAGGTTTTAAAGTTGAATTTAACATAAAATGCTCCAAACTCACAGCGTGACACATTTATTTATAAGAGTTTGATTTAATTATCAGATTTTTACTGACTCTCCTCTTCAGAGGGAATAATACCAACCAGAGGAGAGGCAGTCATCAGTGAGCATCCAAATAAAAAGCAGATTAACCCACAGCGCCCCCTGTAGGCTCATCAGGCTCTCATTGAAGGAGCTGTAGAGTGATGACCGCTGAGAGAGTTTCTGATGGAGGAGAGATGGAGCTGAAAAATCAGACAGATTCAATAAGAGAATCCCAGAGGATGAATCCAGACTCTGGATTTAACCGTCTGAAACCGGCATGATTGAGTCCTGGTTTAAGGAGAGAGGCAGCTCTCCCTTCCTCTTCCTGTTTGCATGTTCTCCCCATGAATGTGTGGAGTCCTTCACAGTGGATCTAACATTGTTTAGAGTTGTGTTTACCTAGTATGACTGGACCGCTGATTGTAACGTCAGCGCTACAGTGAAGCTGCTGATAGCCAGAATACACGCGCTGAGGTTTGGCCTTTTTAAACCAGTATTTGGGTACAGGTCTGTCCATAGACATGTGGATCAGTACATGAACAGTTTTCTTAGCGGTAGATTAGATTAACATCGGCTCATTAAAATAGCATAATTTAAGTATTTTTTGTTAAAAGTGTTGATAACATGAATTATGCAGCTCTTTTTTATACAGCTGATGTATTTTTTGTGATTTTAAAGTTTGAACTGAAGCAGGAGAGTGTTAGCTTTGACCTAGGGGTGCTGGTGTGGATTTCCCAAAATGCTTTGCCAACAGAAAGTAAACTAGAGGAGAGTATAAAGTGTCAGCCAGCTGGTGGTGGAGTTTTTGGGTCTTTACAAACAGAAAGACGTCGTAGAAAGTCAGACATCCATCACCCTGCTTCACCTTCACAGCTGTTACTACAGCTGATAATGATGGCCGTTACAAGCACAGAACAGCCTCCCTCCTCTTTAGACCGCCATACTGACACACGACCTTTGACCTGTGCTCATAAAAACATGCAGGTAAACAGGCGCTGCCTGCTGAGACAAACCCAGGGATTGAAGCTCACCTTCACGTCTTTGGAGTTATCTAATTATCACAGTTTCTCTGCTGGTACAGCGTGAGCAGACGGACGCTCAGATTAGATTATCTCCTCGCCGTCCGGCTGGTTTCCGTCTCCTTCTTTAACAACATCAGGCAGTGAGCGAGCGTCACATGATCCAACGGTTCGTCTTCATCAGGTTTTCTCACAAGAAACGTCTCCCAAAGCAAAGAGACAAATTCACTTAGTCACCCTCATCAGACGCGTTTCCTCCGTCTGTTTGAAGATCAACCACGGCCCACTGAGGCGACAGACGCCTGTCAGACTGAACTCAGGGTTTTCTACATCGCTGTGGGAAAGAGTTAGAGTGTTGTCGCTTTTTATTTCCCTCTAAAGCCTCTTATTCAAGTTTGATAGAAAAGAAGCAGAAAAAGGAGAAATATGTTTGTTATTGTGGCATTTTTAAAGGGGAGAGCTTCCTGGAGGTCAGCAGAACCATGATCCACTGTAAAGTCAAACTGTGATAACATTTTATTTCTAACCTAAATAATGAGCAACAAAAACACAGTTTATTTATTAATGCTGTAGTAGGATATAGCCTTTATCCAGATGTAAACCCCTTTACTTTAAACAGAATGACCTTTTTTAGATAACCATAACAATAAGGATGGACACACTGAACTAAGCCATTAGGAAAGTAATGTTAGACGTCAGAATATTAGAAAAGTGGATGAAACCATGACAACCTAATGCAAATGATGCAAAAAGGGGGCAAAGAATGGGCTAATTGTAGTAAAAAGTGGGGAAAATTAGTTAAACCTGGCAAAAGAGGTTGAAAGTGTTATTAAAAGTGGCCTTTAAAACTAGGGGAAAGGGTTTGAGTTGGCCTTAATTGCCAAAAACTTGTTGGAAGTGACAGAAAGATGTCAAAAGTGTCACAAAAAGTGGGGAACATCGGTTAAAAGTGGCCTTCAAAAGTGTGCTGAGCCACCAGGCTGGGGTGTCTTTGCCCCAAGTGAGGGAGTTCAAGTACCTCAGGGTCTTGTTCACAAGCAAGGGAAAAGGGACCACGAGATGAACAGGTGGATCCGTGCAGCTTCTGCGGTATTGCAGACGTACCACACTGTCCCGGTGAAGAGGGAGCTGAGCCAGAAGCAAAACTCTCAATGTACTGGTTGATCTTTGTCCCAACCCTCACCTCAGGTCATAATGACCAAAAGAACAAGATCGCAGGTACAAGCGTTCGAAATGAGATTCCTCAGGAGGAATCATCCGGAAGGATCTCGAAGTAGAGCCACTGCTCCTTCATCTTGAAAGAAGCCAGTTGAGGTGGTTTGGGCAACTGATCAGGTCAACTCGTCCAACTGGAAGGAGACCCCAGGGTAGACCAGGAGTTCTGGAGGGATTATATATCTCATATGATCAGGGAACGCTCTGGAATCCCCCAGGAGGAGGTAGACAATGTTGCTGGGGAGAGAGGTGTCTAGGTGGACTTGCTTAGCCTGCTGCCACTGTCACCCGACCTCAGATAAACGGAAGAAAATAGACGTATGAAAAAGATGTTAAAAGTGTCTCATAAAATGGGGCGCAGTTGGCCTAGTGGTTTGAGGCGCGCCCCATGTGCGCGGGCGACCCGGGTTCCGATCTCCCCTGCTCTCGTCCCTGTTTCTGACTCTGTCCACTGTCCTCATCTATCAAATAAAGACACAAAATGCCCAAAATAAATCTCAAAAAAGTGGTTAAAAATTGATGAAAAGTGGCAAGATTGGTGAAAACGGGTTAAAAGTGGCATAAAACATTTGGTGAAATGAGTTAAAAAGGCCTTGATTTGCATTAACAGGTTGAAAGTGGCAAAGATTGGTGAAAATTAGTTAAAATGAGCAGAAATGGGTCTAAGAAGTGGCAAAAATTGTCCAAAGCAGGTTAAAAGTGGCAAAGATGAGTTAGAAATGTCAAAACGATAGTAAAATTGGTTTAAGATGTCAAAAGTTGCAATCTGCATTCAAGCTAACTGTGAGCCAGGATGCTAGCACCAATGCTACTGGTCCATTAACATGGTTAATAAACCACATCTGAGGAAGGCCCATTACTGGGTTTTAAGGGGCCCAGAATATTCTGTGGGTAAAGCTTATAAACATTCCATCCTTGCCTTGCCTTCAGTTGTCATTTCCAATCCAACCAGAACCCACCACAGTTTAGAAGCTCACTAGCATCAGTATATGGTGAGGGCTCATCAGTGACAGAATAGTGTTTATTTGATGGAGCTGCTTTGGTTGATGGATGACACTGAAGTCCTCTAGTTTCTCCCGTGGACAGTTCTGGAGTTTTTCATGTTGTTGTTCCTTTCTAGCGAAGTTTAACAGAAGATATGTTTAAGCTTCATAGAGACTGAAGAAACAAGCCGACTTTAAATGTCTTCATGACAGAGCCGTCTGTCTGCTCTGTCTCTCTCAGGTCTGTTAATAATGTCCACTGTGGGAGGAAAGTCTGAGCTAATTATCCAGTCTGTTAGCCTCGCCACATCTGATCAGCAGCTAAACGGCTCAAATTTAAACGGAAGCTTCCTTTGGCTGTTTATGAGAAACACAAACCGAATCACAGCGAGTCTCTGAGGTCAGGATGAAACGGCTTCACCAACATTCCAGCCTAGGCCCTCAGTGATGTCATCCTATGATAGGCCTTTACTCCTTTGATGTCATCAAAGTCTACAAAACATTCTATCCTTGCCTCCTCGCCAGTTCCACCCACATATCCAAACGTTGCCAACTATGGCCTGCTATATGAAGGTGATATCCCCCAACATCCCCAGCTTCACCAACATGCCATTTTAGGCCTTTTGTCATATAAAGTCTATAAAATGAAAGCTCTATCCTTGCCTCTTACTCAAAGGTCTGGATGTGGACTCTAACTGGATCTCTACCCGTCCACAGAGGTGGTCTCAGGGTTTAAATTCCTGTCAAATAAAAGCTTAGAGTGAGATTTCTTTCCTCGTAACGTTTGTGAGTCAGGCTGATTCTCAGTCTTCATATTTATTGTTTTTAGATGTTTTAGTTTGTTAAATAAACGCTGCGGTGTCTCTGCAGCGTGATGATAAAGTCAGACGTGTTCTGATGGATCACGTCTGTATGAAGCCGCTCCGGTTCGATGTTAACGAGTCCTCGCCGGTTTGATTCAGAGAAAACGTTTCAGAGACGGAGTCAACAGCCACGTTAACCTCCGCACGCTCACACCTTTGATGGAGCGGCAAGCGGCGCTCTCCCCTCGCCGAGGATCCAACATCATTATCCGAGAGAGAGACAGTATGCTTCGGCCCGCACCGCCACTAATGAGCCCTCGCCCGTCATCCCTCATGGTGTAATTAGCGGCGGGCCCGCCACTTGGGCCCCCCACTCGCCGCTAATGGAGTGAACAAGGCAGAAAACGAGCGCTATTAAGGCTGGACATGAATTCCAGCTCGCTGTGTGAAACCCTCCAAACATAATCGTCTTCATCATTCAGCGCTCAGACCGCGGCCTCCTCTGGGTCGCCGCCTCGTCTGACGGATCCATCAGAGCACGATGGATGGAGAGACCCGACCCCCTGGGTCTGACGGCAGGTGGACGACTTCAAATCTGACAGGATATAAGAGCAGGAGATTTCAAATGTATGAAAAAATATAAAAATATAAGGAGAGGCAATGGGAGGTATGAGAAAATGATAAAAAATAAAAACAGGAGGTACATGATAAAAACAAGAGTAGGAGACAAAAAAATGTGTAAGTGGCGTGATAAAAACAGGAAGCTTGAAATTTCAGTAAAAATGCGAAAAAGAAAAGCAAGAGACTTCAGGTTGAGTAAAAGGTAAAAATTAAAGCAGGAGACCAAAAGTTTTAGGAATAATGATCAAATCAAGAGAAGGAAAACTTAGAAAAACATTAAAGTATAAGAGCAGGTGACATGAAATACATGTAAAAATTATATAGAAATGAAAGCAGGAGACTTTTAACTTTGAGGAAAAGATGTTTAAAAATAAGAGCAGGGGACTTTCAATACATGAAAAATTATATTAAAAGCAGGAAACTTTAAATTGGAGAAAAAATGAATCAAAATAAGAGCAGAAGTCTTTAACTAAGAGGAAAAATTAAAAAATGGCAAGAGCCTTCAACTCTGAAGAAAAAGAATGAAAATTAGAGCAAGACACTCATAAGGGATAAGAACAAGAGCAGGAGACTTTCAAATGTTGGCATTAGTGACAAAAATAAGAGGAGACTTTAAATTTAAGAATAAATGAGAAAAATAAGAGCAGGAGACTTTAAATTTAAGAATAAATGAGAAAAATAAGAGCAGGAGACTTTAAATTTAAGAATAAATGAGAAAAATAAAAGCAGGAGACTTTAAATTTAAGAATTAGTGACAAATATAAGAGCAAAATTTCAGAATAAGGAACAAAAACAAGAGCAGGAGACTTTAAATTTAAGAATAAATGAGAAAAATAAGAGCAGGAGACTTTAAATTTAAGAAAAAAATTACAAAAATAAGAGCAGGAGACTTTAAATTTAGGAATTAGTGACAAAAATAAGAGCAGGAGACTTTAAATTTAAAAATAAATGAGAAAAATAAGAGCAGGAGACTTTAAATTTAAGAATAAATGAAAAAAATAAGAGCAGGAGACTTTAAATTTAAAAATAAATGAGAAAAATAAGAGCAGGAGACTTTAAATTTAACAGTTAGGGACAAAAATAAGAGCAGGAGACTTTAAATTTAAGAATAAATGAGAAAAATAAGAGCAGAAGACTTTAAATTTAAGAATAAATGAAAAAAATAAGAGCAGGAGACTTTAAATTTAAGAATAAATGAGAAAAATAAAAGCAGGAGACTTTAAATTTAAGAATTAGTGACAAATATAAGAGCAAAATTTCAGAATAAGGAACAAAAACAAGAGCAGGAGACTTTAAATTTAAGAATAAATGAGAAAAATAAGAGCAGGAGACTTTAAATTTAAGAAAAAAATTACAAAAATAAGAGCAGGAGACTTTAAATTTAAAAATAAATGAGAAAAAATAAGAGCAGGAGACTTTAAATTTAACAGTTAGGGACAAAAATAAGAGCAGGAGACTTTAAATTTAAGAATAAATGACAAAAATAAGAGCAAGAGACTTTAAATTTAAGAAAAAAATTACAAAAATAAGAGCAGGAGACTTTAAATTTAGGAATTAGTGACAAAAATAAGAGCAAAATTTCAGAATTAGGGACAAAAATAAGAGCAGGTGACTTTAAATTTAAGAATAAAACTAAAAATAAGAGCATGAAATTTTAAATCTTTCACATTTATGTCTCACCTCTGTGGATTCATCCTTGACTGAAAATAGTCCCCTATATAATCTATTTCCTTCCTATATCTGTTAACATTTTAGCTGTTTTTGGTAATAATCATATTGCTTTCAATCATAAAATCTAATTTTTCAGAGTAATTTAAGTCTTCTCTAGGAACCAATCAGCTCTGAGCGAGTGCCACAGACAGGAAGTGAGCGTGGAACTGTCAGATCTGATGTTCTGTGTTGATCAGAGGGTAAACGTGTGATGGAGACGGCGTGGAGCTGACAGCAGAAACATCATCATGTCATGGTGTCAAAGGTCAAAGCCGTGACATGTCTGTGACATGACGGGTCTGTGTGGGTTTGATCAGCTCATGGGTGTCACTGGGATGTGATGAGTGACAGGGGGGCGTGGCCATGTAACAGCTGTGGTTGTCGAGGTCAGGGAGGGGATTGGTCGTATGATCAGAGCGATGTGACGGTGGGCGGGGTCAAGGTCAGAGCAGATGATTGATCCTGGTATCATGACGTGTCATCACTGTTAGTATGATAAAGACATGCTGAGGGAAAACGACCATGGACAGGTCTTCTTCTATGGTTTATTTATACAGCAGTAATGGTGTACATGTGCTGTGGTTATGTATTCATACTCAGGTGCACAGACATAGAAACAGACAGAGAAACGCAGCCATGTAGAAAGTCCACTGAGGATGAATGAGCGAGCCGAGGATCACAGAACAATTAGCCAGCTGTCCTCAGTGAAACAACGCTCATCGTGTGACGTTAATCAGTGGATTTTCATCGTCTGACAATCATCACATCATTACTGTGACGACTCTTTAATCCAACACGTTTTCATATTCAGACATCTGGAGAACATGTGGCTCACAATAATCACACCACAGATATTAAAACTGAGATAATCTGATTAATTTCAGAATAAAACCGGATTCTTCATCATGTTGGAGGGAAAAGAAACAGAGTTAAAGATGATATTAAAGAGACAGTGAACATGGTTGTCAAGATTTTCAAACTTTGATGCTTTGACAGCATGCGGGTTTTAAAACCGGTTAATCTCAGTTATTGTTATTATAAATTTGATCTTTTAGAGTAGATCTGTTCTAAAATGGTGTGTAGGAAGGGAAACAATCCATCACAAATCAAAGACAAGGCCTGCAGACTTTGATGCACAAAAGCATTGCTAAAATCTCTTCAATGTAAAGAAGTAGGGCTACTGGAAATGAAAAACTGAGATCTATTTTTTTTTTCATCTCCCATACTGAAGTCTGAGATCAAAGTCAGAAATTCTGAGATCAAAGACAGAGATCTGAGATCAAAGTCAGAGTTCTGAGATCAAAGTCAGAACTCTGAGATCAAAGACAGGGATCTGAGATCAAAGTCAGAGTTCTGAGATCAAAGTCAGAACTCTGAGATCAAAGACAGGGATCTGAGATCAAAGTCAGAGTTCTAAGATCAAAGTCAGAATTCTGAGATCAAAGACAGAGATCTGAGATCAAAGTCAGAGTTCTAAGATCAAAGTCAGAATTCTGAGATCAAAGACAGAGATCTGAGATCAAAGTCAGAGTTCTAAGATCAAAGTCAGAACTCTGAGATCAAAGACAGAGATCTGAGATCAAAGTCAGAGTTCTAAGATCAAAGTCAGAACTCTGAGATCAAAGACAGATCTGAGATCAAAGTCAGAGATCTGAGATCAAAGACAGAATTCTGAGATCAAAGTTGGAATTCTGAGATCAAAGTCAGAATTTTAAGATCAAAGTCAGAATTCTCAGATCAAAGTCAGACTTGATCCAAGAACTCTGACCTTATTTGACTTTTTATGTAGCCCTAATCCCCTTCCATATTGGTCAAAATCAGTAATCTAGCTGTATTGACCTCTCAAACTTCTACTTTTGTAGAAGTCAGGTTTTTAATATTGTTTTATTTTAACTATAATCATAACAAAGTTGAATGCTCCAGTATCGTGACAACACTGATGATGAATAAAAGTCAGGTTAGTAAAGGAGCTCTTAGTCTTTCTATTGTAAACCTCTGAGTCTTTATTATTGTCACCTCAGTTCATCATCTCTTTAAATGTGTTAATGCTGTGGCCTTCTGGGGGCCGGCTGTGGGCCCCAGGGCCCATCATGAAAGTCAGATCAGACCCTGTACAGCCTCAGGTTACATGTTAGGAAGATCCTGTAGGGTCTGACCCCCTTTTTCCTCAGTTCTGTATCTCAATCCAACAAGAAATGATGTTGTTTCCCTGCTCTGTCTCAAACACTCCTCATTGTGGAACTTAAATGTAAATGTGTGTGTTTATCAGAGGCAAAAGAAGCCGTTTAAAAAGCACAAAAAGGCTTTAACAGAGCTCAGATGGTGACCAAAGTAGTTTGTGTCCTCTCGATCTGATCCGTCCAGAGTTGAACTCCCAGTCTGCCCCTAAACTTCTGGCTTCCTCTTAAGGTGGAATTGTGGTGTTGACCGAGTCCTGCTAAAACCAGGTGAAGGTGTCATTAAAAATCAGCTGTTGTCCTGTCACCACGGCGCTCTGAGCTGCTCTCATTGGCTGAAGGTCGCTGCAGGCCGCTGAGGGTCAGGGCTCCGGCGGGGCAGCGAGGGGTTAATGACAGAGCAGAGGGAGAGGGAGGGTCTGAAACCAGAAGAGGGATCATTACTCAACAACAAAACCAGAAATTTGGACTTATTTTTCTGTAGCTGGAGCTTCTGATTGATTACATTTGTTTATTTGGGACGTTTCAGTCAGCAGTGGACCTGATCAGCAAACATCTGTGGGTTATTTTGGTCTGAAAGAGAGAGACTAAAGACATGTGACTAGATAAGAGCTGTCTTTGTCAACATAATAAACCACAAATGTAATACGGAACTAAACATCCCACAGACATAATAGCTTTTGCCTCCTGTAAAGGTCAAAATCACAGGGTCTCAACGTTGTATTCACTTCCCATTAATGTTATGTGAACATGAAAAGTGAACGTTGAAATAATTTGTTTTAGCCTTTTTACAAACGCAGGTTGTTCAAGTCAGCATAAGCTCAACTCACATCAGAAAACAAATTCATGCCGATGTTTTGTTCGCCATGAAACAGGAAGTTTGCAGAGTCTTAAAAACTGGGTAGAGCCATGAATCTTTGCAGTACATTTCTGAATGAGAAAAGGAGAGGACTGATATCAATGTTGGAAAATTCTGCAATATTCAAGGGTAGGTTCTTGAAACAAACCGTCATAGGGGGTTCTTCTGATCCATAAATAAGTAATATTACAGTTCACAGAGAGCTGAATTTTTTTTTTGTAGGTAAACATGTCAACAAAGCTCCAAGGCTAAGGCTGTGTTGGCTTTCTCTGTTAAAGCCTTAAAGCCAGGTACTGTGTCTTAAAGGTCACAAATTTTACCCCTTTTAGTTTAAAGTCGTCAACAACAGTTATTGGAGAATTTGTCGCCTTGATGAACAGAAATTGCATCAAACTTGTATAGACTTCCTAAATGATGTATTTAGGTACACTGGTGACACTTCAGACCCTGCTTTCTCTCTCATGTAGCAGCCTTTGGTTAAAATGTGACACCTTTATTTTGAAGTGAAATTTACAAGCTCAGGGCCTGTTTCTGCAGAGATCTATGCCATAGATCTACCAGTAGATCATGATCTATATGTTGGGTATCCTGGTCCTAAAATCTTCTAGATGTGACATATTAATCTCTTTCCTCCTCCACACCTTCAGGCTGTCACAGCCTCAGTGTTTTTCCTCCTCTGGGGGTCGTTTTTAAACACTCTGAGGTTAAACGTTTGAATTTTAAAATGTTTCTGCATTAATATTTGGATTATATATTCATCCTGTCCTCATCACTGACTCTCCGCTAGATGATCGGCCCCTGAGCTGCTGCTTTACTCTCGTTATCTCTGCGGCCCACGGGGCTTTGTTGTTTTTATGCTGCTGCCCTCGGCGGCGTCTGACAGGCTCCTTTATGTTCAACCCTAAACTTTGCCTTCCTTCCTCATTTAGTCCTGGTTTCACTTTCTCCTGATCTGAAGGCCTTATTTAGTCCAGGTTCCAACCAAAGCTTTGCCTGAAAAGCTTCTTTAGGGATCAAAGCTTTGTCTGAGAGTTTGGGTACCTTAAACGCCATCCGAGGGATGACATTTAAGGTACCCAAAGCTGTGTCCGACGAGCGTGTTTCAGTACCCAAAGCTTTGTCTTAAGGGCCTGTTTAGATACCCAAAGCTCGGTTTGACAGGCGTGTTTAGGTACCCAAAGCTCTGTCTGACAAGTGTGTTTAGGTACCCAAAGCTCTGTCTGACAGGTATGTATAGGTACCCAAAGCTCTGTCTGAGAGGCGTGTTTAGGTACCCAAAGCTCTGTCTGACAGGCGTGTTTAGGTACCCAAAGCTCTGTCTGAGAGGTGTGTTTAGGTACCCAAAGCTCTGTCTGACAGGTATGTATAGGTACCCAAAGCTCTGTCTGACAGGCGTGTTTAGGTACCCAAAGCTCTGTCTGACAAGCGTGTTTAGGTACCCAAAGCTCTGTCTGACAGGTATGTATAGGTACCCAAAGCTCTGTCTGACAGGCGTGTTTAGGTACCCAAAGCTCTGTCTGACAGGTGTGTTTAGGTACCCAAAGCTCTGTCTGACAAGCGTGTTTAGGTACCCAAAGCTCTGTCTGACAGGTATGTATAGGTACCCAAAGCTCTGTCTGACAGGCGTGTTTAGGTACCCAAAGCTCTGTCTGACAGGTATGTATAGGTACCCAAAGCTCTGTCTGACAGGCGTGTTTAGGTACCCAAAGCTCTGTCTGAGAGGCGTGTTTAGGTACCCAAAGCTCTGTCTGACAGGCGTGTTTAGGTACCCAAAGCTCTGTCTGAGAGGTGTGTTTAGGTACCCAAAGCTCTGTCTGACAGGTATGTATAGGTACCCAAAGCTCTGTCTGACAGGTATGTATAGGTACCCAAAGCTCTGTCTGACAGGCGTGTTTAGGTACCCAAAGCTCTGTCTGACAGGTGTGTTTAGGTACCCAAAGCTCTGTCTGACAGGCGTGTTTAGGTACCCAAAGCTCTGTCTGAGAGTCGTGTTTAGGTACCCAAAGCTCTGTCGGACAGCCGTGTTTAGGTACCCAAAGATTTCTCTGACAGCCGTGTTTAGGTACCCAAAGCTCTGTCTGAGAGGCGTGTTTAGGTACCCAAAGCTCTGTCTGAGAGGCATGTTTAGGTACCCAAAGCTCTGTCTGACAGGCGTGTTTAGGTACCCAAAGCTCTGTCTGAGAGGCATGTTTAGGTACCCAAAGCTCTGTCTGAGAGGCGTGTTTAGGTACCCAAAGCTCTGTCTGACAGGCGTGTTTAGGTACCCAAAGATTTCTCTGACAGGCGTGTTTAGGTACCTAAAGATTTCTCTGACAGGCATGTTTAGGTACCCAAAGCTCTGTCTGACAGGTGTGTTTAGGTACCCAAAGCTCTGTCTGACAGGCGTGTTTAGGTACCCAAAGCTCTGTCTGACAGGTATGTATAGGTACCCAAAGCTCTGTCTGACAAGCGTGTTTAGGTACCCAAAGCTTTGTCTGACAGGCTTGAGTAGGTATCCAAAGTTTCTGTAATTTTCCACCCTCAGCTTTGCCTGACAGGCTGGTTGCAGCCCTCCAGGGCCCAGTGTGATTTTCAGCAGCCGTGTTGAAGTGTGATTAAATATTGTGCGCTGTGAGGAGGGTCTTGCAGTAAATCTGCTCTTTGTGTGTCTCGTTTCTCCTCCTGTACTGTAACCACAGCAGAGGCTGATAGATGGACTGGGAGTGTTCTCGCTATGACACGCCATGGCCTTCAGTTCAGGGACATTTTCCTACAGCTGCATCACAAACAGGCTGATGGAGATCACACCTAAAGGCTCCTATATCCGTCTCGTAATGTTTCCAAACAGACAAAGAGATCAGATCACAAAAAACTCAGCTAGTCATCACCTCGTCTACTTCCTGTTTCATGGTGTACCAGAAAGCAATCAATTAATTTGAGGGAATATAACGAAAAAATTGCTGTTATTTTAAATATCGTGTCAAAAATACAGCCTGGAGAGAAGGTCTGTCCTCCTATTTAACTGTTGTCAGTTTTTTTTATGCAACTTATCTACATTCAGATGTGTGCTTACAATATTTGGGAACTGAAATCAATAAATTACCCCAAATTTGGTGTTTAGTCCTCTTGGTATCAAACAGGTAATGATATCGTGATTATTAGTAGAATCATATTTAGATTTTAGAATCCACCATTACTCTAAAAGGACAGACATCTTTACTGAGTAAAAATAAACCATCCTATCCACAAAATCATTATTGTTCCCTGAATGTTTGCCGGCAAACACAGTAATGAATGTTTTTGTCCTTCAGGCATAAATATTATTTACATGAGTGTGACATAAATATGGTAAATATACATGAATACGTATATTTAGTGTATAAGAAGGAAATAAAAACAAAGAGGAGATGCTGAGGGGCAGTAAACCCATGAACGACCCCGTACACTAATCATCCCTTCATTTAGATATGTGTGTGAGTTCATGTGTATTTGGCGTGTTTTTCCCCCCATGGGAGAACGACTGGATAAACCCAGAAGTGAGCGTCTTCTTCCTCGGGGGTGTGATTTCTTGTTGGAGGGAGGCGGTGGCGCGGACACTTGGAGAATAATTCGATTAACAGCAAAGAGCAGAAAAAGGTGAAGAGTTTATTTCTGCTCAGTGAGCCCACCTGGATCAAAAAATACACAAGAAGTAGAAACAGAAGACTGAGGCTGGCCTAATGCTCTGTGATGCTTCTTATTAACACGGTGCTGCTTGTTATTTCAGTGCAGCATTAAAACCTTCTACAGCCATATTTCAGTCAAAAGCTCCTGCATGAAGACCACGTCCAATCACAGCATCTACATCTAATATAATAACGTAATGTTTCATTACTTTATGGTCCTTTTGATTCACAAAGAGAATTTTAAAATTCCATCCATAGTTGAAATGTTTAATAACATTGTTGCATCTGTTTACATAAATGTTGATAACTATGTTATTATATCATATTATTATGTTATCATACTATGACTCAAGGGAAAGTTTCGTCAAAAGAGGATGCTCAAAATCAAGGGGAAAAAGAGTGAAAGCTGGCTGAGCTTAAGACTGAAGAAAGCACATACAAAATTCAGAAAACAGAGGCCGTATTTAAAGCCTTGGTATTTTTGGTACTGTTGAGCATTGGAATAACAAGGGATGCAAAATATTCTCACCCTGATATCAGTATCAGCAGATATTACCTAAAAAAGATATGCTTATCATAGATATCAATATTTTTAAAACATACAATTTTATCAATGGGCAAAGAAAGCCTCGAAATATAAAAACATCTAAATACCAGCCTGTATAGGCTGCAAATATGGGCCAATGTAGGCTGCAAATATGGGTCTATGTAGGCTGCAAATATGGGCCAATGTAGGCTGCAAATATGGGCCTATATAGGCTGCAAATATGGGCTAATGTAGGCTGCAAATATGGGCTGTAAATATCAGCCTATATAGGCTGTAAATATTGGCCTATATAAGCTGTAAAAATAAGCCGAAATAGGCTGCAAATATGAGCCTATATAGGCTGCAAATATGGGCCTATGTAGCCTGCAAATATGGGCCAATGTAGGCTGCAAATATGGGCCTATGTAGCCTGCAAATATGGGCCAATGTAGGCTGCAAATATGGGCCTATGTAGGCTGCAAATATGGGCCTATATAGGCTGCAAATATGGAACTTTATAGGCTGCAAATATGGGCCTATATAGGCTGCAAATATGGAACTTTATAGGCTGCAAATATGGGCCTATATAGGCTGCAAATATGGAACTTTATAGGCTGCAAATATGGGCCTATGTAGGCTGCAAATATGGGCCTATATAGGCTGCAAATATGGAACTTTATAGGCTGCAAATATGGGCCCATGTAGGCTGCAAATATGGGCCTATGTAGGCTGCAAATATGGGACTATGTGGGCTGCAAATAAGGGCCTATATAGGCTGCAAATATGGGACTATGTAGGCTGCAAATATGGGCCTATGTGGGCTGCAAATAAGGGCCTATATAGGCTGCAAATATGGGACTATATAGGCTGCAAATATGGGCCTATATAGGCTGCAAATATGGGACTATGTAGGCTGCAAATAAGGGCCTATATAGGCTGCAAATATGGGACTATGTAGGCTGCAAATATGGGCCTATATAGGCTGCAAATATGGGACTATGTAGGCTGCAAATAAGGGCCTATATAGGCTGCAAATATGGGACTATGTAGGCTGCAAATAAGGGCCTATATAGGCTGCAAATATGGGACTATGTAGGCTGCAAATATGGGCCTATGTGGGCTGCAAATAAGGGCCTATATAGGCTGCAAATATGGGACTATATAGGCTGCAAATATGGGCCTATATAGGCTGCAAATATGGGACTATGTGGGCTGCAAATAAGGGCCTATATAGGCTGCAAATATGGGACTATGTAGGCTGCAAATATGGGCCTATATAGGCTGCAAATATGGGACTATATAGGCTACAAATATGGGCCTATATAGGCTGCAAATATCGGCCTGTGTAGGCTGCAAATATCAGCCTTATGTTTTATGAAAAAGTTGAGTTGAATATTTGGTATTTGTTATCTACATCCCTTAAACCTAAAAGTTTCTTTTAACTACTGAAGTTTTTGGTCTGAACTACATCTCAATATTTTTTCTGCATATTGGTATCAGTTAAAAGAATTTGTGAATCTTGGTCAGTCAGTAAGTCCAAATGCATCTCTAGAAACCACAGACACTGTCTTGGTTTACACCAGTACAGCTATAAAAACATGTTTGATAAATGCTTTTAATTGTTTGTGGTGAATCAATAAAACAAACCAGTGAAGATGTCAGTGCAGACATTAGAGAGGGGAATGTTCAGTATTCCTTGTTTCAGCTTCAGTTGCAGATTTATTTATTATAAACCGACACTGAATCCACCACAGAGAGCGTGTGTGGACTGGGGGATGTGTGGGCGGTCCTTAGGGACTTCCTTTGGGAAGTGGGTCAACCGCTTGGCAGGGCAGACCGGCTCGTTAGCATCGAGTACACATATTCACCTCAGCCCCTCTGGCTGTAATCGGCAACAATGAGAATTACACACAGGCTAATTAGCAGCTCCTTGGCACAGACAGGAAGTGAGGTGAGTGTGTGATGACTCTGTTGGCTCTTGTGAACCACAAGGTTTCAGCCATGATTTCTGTGTCTGATCCTCTGCAGTCAACAGTGATGATTCAGAAAGAGTTTACTCCTCAGTGTTTAAGATTATATAGGTTGGGCCACCCAAGTATATTTACTGACTCTTTTCTCTTCTTGTCCTTTATATCAGTATATGATCATCCTCCATGCATGACAGCCAATATTAGCCCATCTCGTACTGATATCATGTCAAATATATGACACATCCCTACTTGTCATTAGTATTCCAGTTGTCAAACTAGGGCTACGAGCAGCACTGGTGCAATAACTGGTATGTAGAAGTAGTTGGGTTTTAGCAAACCTGTGCAGTGTGCTTCAGGATAGCAGAAAAACCTTGTAGATCCTCTCAGGAGTGTCATTAAGTTAGGGAAAAAAGTGGCCTTGACCTTGATCATACATGTGAAATTTGAAGGCAAGTATGGGAGTTACATACTTCCTGTCTAGGTGGCAAATTTTAAATGCTCTCCAATTAAAAACATCTGTGTTGTGAAAAATTATCGAGGCCATTCTCTCAAAATCAGAGCTTAAAAGCTTAAGTACAGCAAGAGGAATGAAGATACGACCATTTATGTCACTTCCTGTTACCAGTAGGGGGCGCTATGAGTTTTTTTATGTAGGTGAGTTCAGTGTGACACTGTTGTCTTAGTAGAAAATGTTGAAGAACATAAATTAAAGTTTTAAAATTTTAAATGAGTTAAAGCCATTTGGCACCATAAAAAAAAGCCTTATTTTGAAATTACAATGAAGCTGGTGGACTTCCTGCTGGGATTCGGCCAAGAGGCTTTTTAGTAGGTCTGATGATGACCTATACACACCAAAATTCTGGGCTGAACAGTGTGCAAGCGCTGATTTTTTTATATTGCAACTAGGGCTGGGCAATTAATCGAAAATTAGATTAAATCGCAATATGGCCTGGTGCAATTTTCAAATCACAGAAGGTGCAGTTTTTCTTCAACCTGAAACTTGTGTTAAATCACAGTTAGATATTTTTATTAAATTGTTCAGCCCTCGTTTAATCTAATATTTAGTTTGTTGTAATATAGAATCATTTATTGCTTGTGTTTGCTGCAAAAAATATAAGATCAGGAACTTAAGAAAAAAATCGCATATCATATCAAATTTCAATATTGGAAGAAAAAAACGCAATTAGATTTTTTCCCCAAATCATCCAGCACTAGTTGCAACACACAGAAAAATCAGTGGAGCCAATGCAACTGGCAGAAGGGGGCGCTATGACACAGTAATGATAATGAGGCATGGATGTATTCAGGGTCAAAGTGTGATTATCTTTGTGAAGTTTGGTGAGGATTGAAATAAACACTAAAATGTTACAAAGCATTATTGGTGCAATTTCACTGCAAAAATTGTACAAAAGTAACATACAAGTGGGCTCCTATTGCAGCCCTGCCCTATGGTTAAACCTCAAGCTTTTGATATTTTTTGATCTCCAGATTGTCTAGTTTGAGCAAAAAAAATTCTGGAGTCAATCAGATATAATGCCTTTGACTAGTCTGTTCAAATGTCCATCAGCAAAAATGCAAAAATTTGACCTTTCACTGTTTGTAGTGCGTTCCCTGTACGTTTTAGAGGATGGCCCCAAGAGACTTTTGTTTCCCTCTAGACCTGATACATATGTGTAGCAGTTTTCATGCAGCTCTTACTCAGTGGCCTAGCTCACTTTTGGCGTGCCCCAGGGCCACTGTGTGCACAGTTCCACCACTAGATGGCTGTTTTTGGCAGGGGGACAGTATTGGGGAAAATTAGGTGTTTTTTTTACACGTTAAGGCCCCTAAAACAGTCTGAAAGAGGCTTTGCTGGTCCCTAATCATACATATCAGCGTTAAATGTAACACTCTAAAGTGTCTATATGGTCAACTCTACAGAGTTTAACTCAGCTTTAGAAAGCAATACTTAACGTCTGGACAGTCTTTACAGACAGCCGGGTACGTTGATCTGGTTTTGAAGTACAACCCAAAATTTTACAGACAGATTTAACGACTTTAGACCGATCTTTATTTAAATTAGCTTCATAAAAAGAAGTAACTCTGTGAAATACGCAGACACAACGGATGTAGCAAAACTTTTCTAAGTTAATTCAGTTTCACATCAATGACTGAAGAACTGATGAGCCCTCAGGTTCTGCTTTGTGTACTGAATCAGGGTTATATAAATTATAAATGTTTTTGTGTCTTTGTGTGGTTGTTAGCTTTCTTTTTGTTGTTGTTGTTGTTTTTGCTTGTTTGCTTTGTGCAAGAAGGAAAACATTATTATGGATTTGTTTACCCACCGCATTAATGTTAGAAATTTATGTATAATTGTGAATATGGGGTATATGGTACACACTGTAAAAACAAAAAAAAAAGCATGAAAAATGAAAAAAATATAAATGTCAGGAAACACAATTGATGACCACTAATAAACTGAATGTTTGACACTAAAACGTGATAGAAACTGATGAAGGAACCCAGATTCATGTGTGCTTACATGTTCTTGCAGCTCATGAGCAGAGCTGACACATGGGTGTAGCGCCCTCTGGTGGTGCCTCGAACAAACTGCATCCAAAGCCTTACACAGATGGGATGCTGTCCTCCCTGCTGTTCAAACAGTACAGACATGGTGTGTTGCTGCCCCCTGGTGGCTGCAGTGGGATGCTGGTTCCTCTGATTTTCTCTGCAGGAGTCACACCTGAACCACACGGAGCAGAAGTGAAAAATAAAGGTTAATGGACCAAAAACAAAGGAAAGGGTCCTGCTGTGTGTGTTTATCTGAGAACAAACCAAGGCAAATATAAAGTCCAACATGGTGAAAGGCTCGCTGATGTGCTGTGGAGGCTGTGAAAAATCCATGATTCTGCTGGAGCTGTGGTGTCTGTAAGGGTTGCATCTGCTTTCATAGAGGCGACTGTAGTGGAACAGCTCTAATGGAAGGATGAAGCTGCCCTTTGACCTTAGAGTGGGGTCTGGTGTTCTGTTCACCCAGCCTTTCCTTTACAGTCTGATATAGATCAGCTAGGAGAGGTTCACACTTCCACAGAGGTAGCTGGGGTGGAGAAGGGTTGCAGTGTTGTGCTGATTTCTTCTTGCATGTCTCTGCTGTTGGTTTCAATGCTGCAAGGATTGTTCTGGATGGTTTTGGAGCAGAGGGAGCAGAGCAATATATTCCAACGCTGTCAAAATAATGTTAGAGTTTAAATGTCTTTATTCTAAAAACTGAAATAAAACATTTTAAAAGTTCTATTAAATTAAATAACTTGAACATTCCACAGAATAAACACAAAAAATTAGGGCTGAAAGATTTGGGAAAATAATCTAATTGCGATTTTTTTCACCCAACATTGCGATTGCAATTTAACATATGATTATCTTTAGGTTCCTCATCTTATAAACCATTCTATATTATAACAAACAAAGCCATTTCCCCCAGAAATGTATATCCAATCTCCCAAAATCTACACATAAATGTTCAAAAATTCTAAGAAATAACTAAAAATTAAAAACCTGCCCCACCACCCAAAAAAAAACAAATCAAATTCCCAAAAAATAAATAAATTACTTAAATTTTCATAAAAATACAAAAAAAAAAAAAAAAACTCAAATCACCCTCCTCAAAAAAACCAAATCAACTTCTTAAAAAATAACAAATAAATTTCTCAAATTTTCATGAAATTACCTAAAAGTTTCAAAGCTATTTCCTCCAGAAATTTATATCCAATCTCCCAAAATCTACACATAAATGTTCAAAAATTGTAAGAAAATAACTACAAATGAAAAAAACCTGCCCCACCACCCCCAGAAACAAATCAAATTCCCCAAAATTACACATAAATTCCTTCAATTTTCATAAAAAATACTAAATAACAATCAATGAAAATGAAATTACCTAAAAGTTTCAAGCTAATTCTCCCAGAAATAAGAATCAAATTCCCCAAAATTTACAAATGTTAGAAATTTCCATAAAAACCTAAAATTTTCTAAACAAACTTCTAAAGAAATTCAAATCAAATTCCCCAAAATTTACAAATAAATTTATCAAATTTTCAAGAAGACACTTTAAATTTCAAAGCAAATTTCTCCCTCAAAATTCAAATCAAATTCCTAAAAATGTCAAAATACATTTCCTGTTTCAATTTCCGCAAAAATATCTAAAATTTTCTAAGCAAAAATCCCCCCAAAATCCAAATCAATCCAACAAAAATGTCTCATTGCAATTATTTTGTCCTATATTGTAAATTCGATCTGAATTGTAATGAAGGGAGTGATGATTTTATGGAAGAAGAGAAGAATGTACAAAAACAAGGAAAGTAGGAACTTTTGTCAATTTTTCTAGAAAATATTTGCACTTGAATGTTTGCATGATGTGAAGAGCAAAACAGCTCTGCTTAAGAAAATGTATTACACTGGTATTTCAAAATCGCGTCAGGTCAAAGAAATATTGCACCCTCTGTGATTTGAAAATTGCAAAATGTCACATTACGATTTAATCTACACTTCGATTAATTGCCCAGCCCTACAAAATATATAATAAATTATTTTTAAAAATAAAACCCTGCTTGGATCTGTTATGGCTCTATTATAATATTTACAATATTTCTGTATTTGTATTCATCAGCCAGATTAAACTTGATCTGATCTGATGAATCAGAGGATTATTTTTCTTCAGATACATGGGACTTTTACACCACAGAGGATAAGAGCCACTGAATTTTTTTTTTTTTTTTTTTTTCAAGACAACTTTTTTAAAAAAATTCTAAAATAGAGGCTGTAAGGTGCTCTAAAGATATCTCTGGTGTTTGTCTTGCTGGAACTGTGCATAAGCTAGCCCTATATGCAGATGATGTCATCCTCTTTATGACTCAGCCTGAAATGTCTATTCCTGCCCTTGTTAAAATTATAGATGCATTTGGCAGCTTTTCTGGTTATAGAATTAATTATGACAAATCTGAGGCCTTGCCTTTGGGAGACTTTGGGGACAAAAGTACCTTGTTGAACTTTCCATTTAAGTGGTCTGACTCTGGCTTTACATACTTAGGTGTCAGGGTCTCAGCCGATTTAGTCTGTTTAAAATGAATTTTCTTCCCATTATTTCTGCCATTAAAACTGATCTTCTTAGGTGGTATGACCTCCCTCTCTTGGTTTGGTAGAGTCAGTTTAATTAAAATGAACATTCTCCCAAGAATCCTGTACCCAATGCAAATGCTCCCACTGAGGATCAATAAATCAGTTTTCACTGACATTGATAAAGCTATTTTGAAATTTATCTGGCATGGGAAAAAAATCACGTCTCAGTCTTAAAACACTGCAATTGCCAAGAGAGAGGGGTGGTTTGTCAATTCCGGACTTAACTTTTTATAATTGGTCATGCCACATGTGCATAGTGTCAGACTGGCTGAGACATTTTCTTGATCCCAAGCAGGAGACCCATGTTGATACCTGGCACTGCCCCTCTTTATCTTTAATTGGTCTCATCACAAATAAATTATCTCTTCTTCCAGCTGAGGTACAAAGCAGCCCAATTTTAATGAATACAATCAAAACCTGGGAGAGGATTGTTAAATTTATTCAGAGAAAGGGGTCCTCATCTGTTTTACAACCTATCATCCACAACCCGGCCTTCCCTCCTGGTTTGGGTGCAAATATTTTCCTACACTGGTATGATTGTGGTGTTAGGACTGTTGGAGATCTGTTTGAAGCTGATAAGTTATTATCATTTGAACAAGTCAGAAACAAATATAACATACCCTCTAAACATTTTTACGGTTATTTACAGGTGAGACATTTCATCAGCAGCCTTGACCTACCTGAAACTTTGCCTAAAGCTTCTGACATTGATTCATTTTTGTTACAATTTTGCCTCAATAAAAAATTCATATCCCATGCCTATAGGAAGTTACAGTCTCTCAGATATTGAACATCAACAAAACTAAACGTTTATGGGAGAGGGACCTTGGGATTGAGTTTGGGGAGCAGGCTTGGTCTGATGCTGTAGAGTCTGTAGGGAAAACTTTTTTGTGCAACAGGATATCAGAAAGTCAGTACAGAATCCTTCACAGATTGCAACGTACACCCCAATCCCTTAATACCTTTTATCCTGAGTTGTCTCCCCTTTGCATAAAGTGTAAGAAAGAGGTCGGTTCTTACATTCATTGTATCTGGAGCTGTTCTGAGGTATATGATTTTTGGGTAAAAGTTTCACAGGAATTAAATCTTATTTTTGGTAAGACAATACAGGTAAATTCCAGTTTGTTTCTTTTAAACACAGCAAGTGAGAAACTCTGTTTGACAAATGTCCAGCATAAACTCTTGAGCAAGCTTACTGTCTTGGCAAGAAGATGTGTTTTATTTGAGTGGATTAAACCCAGACCTCCAACTATCAGTCAGTGGCATGGAGAAATTCTTAAAGTTTTGCCGATGGAACGTTTAAGTTCAAGGTTGAAGGGAAATGAGAAGTCTTTTGACAAGCTTTGGGGGCCCTTTCTTGACTATCTTCCAGACTGCATAACAGACTTAATAAAGAAGGGATGTTGTGATGTAAACTGGCGCCCCTCATGTACTTTTCAGAATCCTTGAGATTCTCTAATGTGTATCTTATTTTAATATTAGGTTATTTTATTGTGCTTTATTACCTTTCCTGCTTTGTGGATTCATTGAACCACATTTGATATCCAATCACAGTGATATAGAAATGTCTATGTGGAACCGCCTGTACTAGTACATCATGCTTGTTATAGGGATATTTTGACCATCTCGTTTTATTTTGTCTGTATTGTCTGATCCCACTTGGTTTATACTCTGCTTATTCCAGTACTTGCTGTCATGTGTTTTTCGTTTTTCTTTTCGGTTTTCCTTCTTTTTTCCTCTTAAATGTTCAAAATTCAATAAAACATGTTTAAAAAAAAAAAAATTCTAAAATAAAAGTCAGAATCAAGAAAAGAACAACAGTGTTTACATTTAAATAACTGTTTTTCCTTAATTCAGAGAAGCAAAGTCAGAATTGTGAGGGACAGATCTCAGAATTCTACCTTTGATCTCAGAGTTTTGATCTTGATTTCCTGCGGCCCCGTCCACACGAAGACGAAAACAACATATTCCCGTTTCGTTTTGAAAAAGTCTTCCGTAAAGAAGAGATCGTTTCAGGAAATATCCGCATAAGCACAGAACCACTGAAACCACTGAAATGCTGTAGTGCACATGCCAAGCCTGTACGTGGCGCTGCACTGCTGCCATGGAAATGCACCAAAAGAGAGAAGATCACAGAAAACTGACACAAACTTTCTTCTAGTTGCCCTTCTGGTTGTTCTCCGCGTTGGATTTAAGAACATAAAGCTAGTGTGTGCGTTTCACGGTGGTGGTAAAGGAGCATCAGATTTTGCTGTAAAAGCCAAACAGCACAAACACAACCCCCGTAATCAGCTATTGTTTTTTTGGTCGGACCCGCGCAGGCGTCGTAAGAGAGCTGCGCTATGTGTGACGTAATCGTTTCAAGAAAGATGCAGTTGGCCGTCCACAGAGAAGCCCCTCAATGCAGTGTGCAATGGGGGGCGGAGCCCAATGTGGGCGATGCTCAACGTTGGGTATCGCCCATTCAACGCTGCCTTAAGGCCCATTTATACTCCCTTTACATACAAAAATGTATACGTCTCATTCAAACGATGTTACCGTCACTGCTCACATACTTCCATGCCTCCTTTACGGTGGCATGGATGCCAACCAATACATCTGCCAGAGTCAAAAATTTATGACAACAACAAACTCAAAAACAAACATGGCGACTGTGGAGGAGGTATTGATAATGTACCTCTTGCATAAAAGACAAAAACGGAGGCAGCATTTCTAACCAACTCACACAACTTTTCCTCAAAAAGTTCTGGCATTGTTATTTCTTCTTTGTGTCGCACTAGAGCTACGTATCAGGTAGTGAGAGTAACACTGCCCCCATGGTTTCCAGTGGTACTGCTCCGTTTGGCCCGTATCCGTAACTTTATGGAAACGTGCAGAAATACGGACGAAATGAACGCAGAGCACAGACAGAAGCAGAAGCAGACGTGATGATGTTGGTCAAAGGTGATGATGATGTAATGACGTAGACCAACCGTCTGATTGGATGACCATTTGAAAGTGGGCGTTGCCCAACGCTCGACAGTGGGCGATGTCAAACGCTCGTTGGTCACCGCCCACTATTGCACATTGCATTGAGGAGCGTCCACAGGGAGACGAAACGGTAAGCGTTTATAAATTTGTGCACTCTGGGACCCGTTTTCAGAAAGTGTCGTTTACAGCAAGCGGCAACCTGGTCCTGAAAAATGAAGCCAATGCGGAAGTGCAAAAAAATGCTATACCTTGAGTGTCCACTTGAGGTTGGCTGCAGGAACACCGGAAGTCCCGCCTGGACACGTTAAACAGCCGGTTTTGACATTAGAATTAAACTGGTTTACAGCCTGGTTCAAAACACCAAACATGTCTCAGCTAGTGTCTTATTGTGCTCCCACTGTACGGGGGTGAATTTTTTGTACCACGATCGTTTGGATTATATTTAGGATGAAAGCTGATTGGTGCGTCTCATTTGTTCGACAGATAGCTCGGCAGGCAGAGGCTCCGTTTCTATCAACCAGAATGCTAGCTAGCAGGCTGACAGGAAGTCATGCTTAGTGGGCGGGCCATTAGGTTGATCCAAAGGTAGGGTGAGACCGCGATTTCAATATGGAAGCCTCCACAGATTGGCTTCAAGAGCCGTTTGAGTCCGCCTATTATAAGCAGACGACTGACGTCACACGGGGTTCATCCAGTTCTTTCTACAGTCTGTGGTTAACAGTCACCCACAATGCCGTTTCCGTGTGAATTAAAAGGCCAATATGACAAAAAACGTTTGCGTATACTCCTGAATTCGTCTCCGTGTGGACAGGGCCTCAAAATTCTTTGATCTCAGAATTTTGATCTTGAGCTCAGAATTCCGCCTTTGATCTCAAAAGTCTGCCTTTGATCTCAGATTTCTGACTTTGATCAGAAAATTCAGACTTTTTAATCATAAATCCACCAGTTCTATCAGATTTGTTTCACATTAAATGGCTTATAAAAACTACTTTCTAGTTTGTTTAATCATTTATCTATTTCGTCACTTATATTCATGTTCATGTCTAATTCGGCTTATTTACAGCATTCTGCTTCTTCTTGCATCCTTGCTGAATTTCTCCCTAAATTCTGTTGTTTCTGGGTCACATAGATTGCATTGTAAGTTCTATTTGTTTGCACAATTTGTAAGAAGTAGTTGGTGTAGAGTCGCACAGATGTACTTTAACAATGCTGTGGGTAATCACTCTACAGATTTCCCGTACATACAACCTTTAACCCACCGCTATCTCCACTTGTTTGAACATATATTTTTGTTTTCATAAAAACAACGCTATTTGGTACCCAAACTTTTAATTCTCAAGGCAGATACAACCATGTAGCCCACTGCAGTAACATCACGGCTAACAGCTAACTAGGCTAATATACAAAACCGTTAACTGGCTAGCTTACCCGCCTCCCGCTATAAACTGCTACAAAACTTCTCCGACTTTTCCCGTTAAATACCCCTGCGACGTTTCATAGAAACACAGTAATGAATTTAAAACCGAGCATTTGTTTTTATCTCGTCTTCTCCTGTCTCTCTCCTCTGGGTAACGGTGCGAAGCCAGGACACAGAACATAGAAGGAAGTTGATTGGTCAGTTCAGTCAGCTCCACCCAGCAACAGTGTTCTGATTGGTGGAGTGATCTCTGCCTTGCCATGCCGTTAAGGTAAACAGAGGTGAGTTAATACTTGGTAGGATGGAATGTTCTGGAAGCTTTAAAGGATGAAACGATGACATCATCAGTGGCAGAGGATGGAATGATGATTTTACAGAGCATTATGAACCTAAAAATATCTATGAACATGACTGTAACAGAATAATTCAACTGTATTCATGGAGAAATACCGCCTTGTTTAGTTTGTCTGATTTACAGCCTTTCTATTTTTTATTTAATCTCTGAAAAAAAAAAAAACAATAAAATACACCTAACCAATCAACTATAAAAATTAAAATTAGAAATTATGAGAAAATAACATCTACATTTGAGATAGAATAATCTAGAATTTATTAAGTCATAATTCCACTCTCTTTCTACTTCCCCAAAAGTTGCCAACGTTTTTGTACAATTTCTACATTCTAGGAGTTAATTTGCAGCTTTAAGCCATTACAAAACCTCACACATTTCCAGTATTGGTCATCAAATGTCAAAAATTTTTGGAAACTTCTTTTTTTTCCAAAACTCAATGGCCTCAAATATCCTCGTTTCTTCTAAAATCCCCCTATTCTCTGACACCAGCATGCATACGTCTATAAAGTATTCTCTCATACAGAGCTGCTCATTCAGTCCCACTCTGTTTATTTGTTATTGCTGAAGAATGGGAGCGTCCATGATTCATGTCCCAGTGAAGTCATTCCTCTTAAAGCTCTCTCCTCCTCCTTTTTTCTACTTTTCTAATGGACCAAAGTGAACGGTGTGTGGGGGCGAGCGGGTAAATATAAACCCATTAGACAGCACATGCAGCCTTGAACCCTCCATTCAAGCTATTACGCACTCTCACAAACATGTATAAAGTCTGTGGTGATGCAAAATCCAGAGGAAGCACTTAAAGTCAGTCTTTAAAAACACCAACAATAAACCTTTATGAAATAAATAGGCGTTTTTAAAATGTGTGTTTGAGTAAAGGGAAAAGTTGGTCTTCATCCTGGTACCTTTAACCACACATGTCATAGAACATTATTGTTAATGGCTTCATTCATAAAGACTATTCTCTTTAACTTTAGAGGAAATCATCTGTGGATTAAACATGAGCAGAAAAAGCAGCCAAACACCATAAATAGGATGAGACTGAAACAAGTTTAACTGCAGGCCGACAGAAGCTCATACTAATCAGAGATTTATTTTACACATTATATTATAAAGTCTAACTTTAATTTACAAGATAAAAAGTTTCATAAAAAATGGAAATTAAGGGATACAATGTTATAAATATGAATAAAAGGTCAAAAATGATGAGATACAATCAAAATGAGGAATTGAGATGTGGAAAATTTAAGATAAAAAGTCAAACATATGAGATCAAGGGTTAAACATGAGATAAAAGTTTAAAATTATTAGATAAAAGGTCAAAGTGTGAGATAAAACATCAAAAATATGAGCTAAAAGGTCACAAATATGAGATAAAAGGTCAAAAATATGAGATAAGAGGTCAAACGTATGAGATAAAAGGTCACAAATATGAGAAAAAAGGTCAAACATATGAGAAAAAGGTCACAAATATGAGATAAAAGGTCAAACATATGAGAAAAAAGGTCACAAATATGAGAAAAAAAGGTCAAACATATGAGATAAAAGGTCACAAATATGAGATAAAAGGTCAAACATATGAGAAAAAAGGTCACAAATATGAGAAAAAAAGGTCAAACATATGAGATAAAAGGTCACAAATATGAGAAAAAGGTCAAACATATGAGACAAGAGTTTAAAAGATTAGATAAAGGTCAATAATATGAGATAAAAAATCAAAAATATGAGATAAAAGGTCAAACATATGAGATAAAAGGTCACAAATATGAGATAGATGTCAAACATATGAGACAAAAGGTCACACATAAGAGCTAAAAGGTCACAAATATAAGAAAGAAGGTCAGAGAAATGAGAAAAAAGGTCACAAATATGAGATAAAAGGTTTAAAATATGAGATAAAAGGTCAAACATATGAGGAAAAAGGTCATAAATATGAGATAAAAGGTCAAAAATGTGAAATAAGAGGTCAAACGTATGAGATAAAAGGTCACAAATATGAGAAAAAAGGTCAAAAATATGAGATAAAAGGTCAAAAATGTGAAATAAGAGGTCAAACGTATGAGATAAAAGGTCACAAATATGAGAAAAAAGGTCAAACATATGAGGAAAAAGGTCACAAATATGAGAAAAAAGGTCAAACATATGAGGAAAAAGGTCACAAATATGAGATAAAAGGTCAAACATATGAGACAAGAGTTTAAAAGATTAGATAAAGGTCAATAATATGAGATAAAACATCAAAAACATGAGATAAAAGGTCAAACATATGAGATAAAAGGTCACAAATATGAGATAAAAGGTCACAAATATGAGATAAAAGGTCAAACATGAGATAAAAGGTCACAAATATCAGATAAAAGGTCAAACATGAGACAAAAGGTCACACATATGAGCTAAAAGGTCAAAAAATGAGATAAAAGGTCACAAATACGAGATAAAAGGTCACAAATACAAGATAAAAGGTCAAACATATGAGTTAAAAGGTCACAAATATGAGATAAAAGGTCAACCATGAGATAAAAGGTCACAAATATGAGACAAAAGGTCACACATATGAGCTAAAATGTCAAAAAATGAGATAAAAGGTCACAAATATGAGTTAAAAGGTCACAAATATGAGATAAAAGGTCAACCATATGAGATAAAAGGTCACAAATACGAGATAAAGGTCAATCATATGAGTTAAAAGGTCACAAATACGAGATAAAAGGTCAAACATGAGATAAAAGGTCACAAATATGAGATAAAAGTTCACAAATATGAGATAAAGGTCAAACATGTGAGTTAAAAGGTCATAAATATGAGATAAAAGGTCAAACATATGAGATCAAAGGTCAACTTATGAGGTTAAAGTTTAAAATTATTAGATAAAAGGCCATAGTGTGAGATAAAACATCAAAAATTTGAGATAAAAGGTCACAAATATGAGATAGATGTCAAACATTTGAGATAAAAGGTCAAACACATGAGATAAAAGGTCAAACAAACAAGATAAAAGGTCACAATTTGAGTTAAAAGGTCTAACAAACAAGATCAAGATCAAAGGACAAGATCAAAGGTATGAGATAAAAGGTCAGAAATATGACATTAAAGTTCAAAAATATTAAGTCAAGTTTTATTAGATAAGTTGAAATCATGACAAAGTAATTCAGTAAAAGGTTACTCATCATAATACGTTTTTACATCATCCTTTTAAATAAAAAAATAAAAATAAAAAATTAAATAACCTCACTTTGATATTTCTATCTTTTTGTAATTTGGGCCTATCCTGATTTAGTCCCCACTTAAATGTCCTTTCAGGTGTAAATTTCCTGTTTGTTTGGTTTTTTTTTAAATCTTTGCTGTTTTTTGTTTTATTTTGAAAAGATTGAAATGTCTGGCTCATACTGAGGCCTGTCTCTTATAAAGGCTGGATCATTTCAGAGAAAGCAGACTGATATTAGAGGAAGTGTTACTGTCACTCATTTCATAATGACACCTGAGGAAGCGTGGACCATCCAGGTGTGTGGAATATCGCTCATCTTTGACCGTTGAATGAGATTAATCCTCTGATGATTGCACACAAAGACGTGACGCTGCAGCAGGTGTCTGTGTCTGTCACCTGACACCTCACCTGGCTGCTCTGAATCCAGTCCTGATCTGATGACGGCATGTTGGCTCGGTGTTAATCCGACCAATCAGCAGGCTGACATTTAACACACGGCTGCAGCAATGACATTTATATGGCGTGATTCAAACGCCTCATTTCTTTGATTTACAGGACGTTTTCAAGGTTAGTCTTTGAAAGATCAGTGGCAGGATTAATCCCAATGGTTTTCAGTCCAAACGCTGTCTGACGTCCCCAAAGTCGCTGCAAAAAACAACATTAAGACTTTTTAAAACTAAAGATGGAAAAGCTAAACACGACAAAAGACGGACAAGCTACACACAACAAAAGACAACTAAAGACAGAGAAAGCATGGTCTCTATTTCACTAAAATATTGGCAACATTCCAACAATTTTAAACAAAAGACAGAGAAAGCATGGTCTCTATTGCACTAAAATATTGGCAACATTCCAACAATTTTAAACAAAAGACAGAGAAAGCATGGTCTCTATTGCACTAAAATATTGGCAACATTCCAACAATTTTAAACAAAAGACAGAGAAAGCATGGTCTCTATTTCACTAAAATACTGGCAACATTCCAACAATTCTTAACAATTTTAGACAAAAGACAGAGAAAGCATGGTCTCTATTGCACTAAAATATTGGCAACATTCCAACAGTTTTAAACAAAAGACAGAGAAAGCATGGTCTCTATTGCACTAAAATATTGGCAACATTCCAACAATTTTAAACAAAAGACAGAGAAAGCATGGTCTCTATTTCACTAAAATACTGGCAACATTACAACAATTTTAAACAAAAGACAGAGAAAGCATGGTCTCTATTTCACTAAAATATTGGCAACATTCCAACAATTCTAAACAAAAAACAGAGAAAGCATGGTCTCTATTGCACTAAAATATTGGCAACATTCCAATAATTCTTAACAATTTTAAACAAAAGACAGAGAAAGCATGGTCTCTATTGCACTAAAATATTGGCAACATTCCAACAATTTTAGACAAAAGACAGAGAAAGCATGGTCTCTATTGCACTAAAATATTGGCAACATTCCAACAGTTTTAAACAAAAGACAGAGAAAGCATGGTCTCTATTGCACTAAAATATTGGCAACATTCCAACAATTCTAAACAAAAAACAGAGAAAGCATGGTCTCTATTGCACTAAAATATTGACAACTTTTTTTTGGAAAGTGGATAGAACTGGGAACCTTGCTCCTCTATTACTCCAATCACGTTGTGCAATGGTACAAATTTTGCTGATTTTTGTGCAAATCAAAACTTCAAAGAGTTTATCATTCTTCAAAACAAAAATCAATAAATTGCCCCATCCTGACCACCTAAAATGTCTATTTTGTTGCTGTGGTTACATCCAGGTATTGATTATTTTAGGCAACACTTGGACAACAAAACCAAAGAGCACTACCTTTATTGCACAAAGACATTGTCAACACTTGATGATATTTTAACTGAGAGAAACAAAAGAAAATCCTCAGTAGTACAAACCCATTGGCAACATTTGGCCAACATAGTTCAGCAAAAGTTGGAGAGAGAATTGACCCAACTGCATTAAAACTTTTGGCTAAGTGGGTGGAACTGCAGTTGCAACCACTTTTCACCCAATTTCATAGAAGTTGCTAAAATTTTATGTGGAATTTGTGTGATTTTGTCTGCAATGGACAACATTTTAACCAAAACAGTGAGAAAGTCTAAATTTCACAAAATCTTGGCAACATTTGGAAAAGATTTAATTGTCTTTCCTGATGTTTCCAATGTTTTGTTTCAACTGCAACAGCTCTGTCTTCATTTTTTCTTTCTGGAGAATATAATCACTTTATTGCCCTATTCTGTCCGTCTGTGACAGCTGAGAAAGAACATTTCTTCCCTAAAATCTCATCAATAATTAGAAAAGCTTCCTCCCAGTAAACTTTAAAGTCTGGTGTAATAAATAAAGTTAAATCTTCCTTCAAAAAGCTAATTTTTGGTCCACAGGTTCCAGAGAAAGAGCGTCTGGCTGTGTGTTTGGGAGGATGACATGTCATTGGCGGTCCATTTTCAGGTGTGTGTGTTATTGCCAGAGTGTGTGTTATAGTGAGAGTGTGTGTCCTTGACTGAGAGTATAAAAGTCAGTCAGACGGTGGGAGCGACAGACGGGGAGAGAAACAACAGAAACCTCCATCAGAGGCTGATCAACAGGAAACGACAGCGACCAGAGAAGAAGAAGAAGACGGTGAGAAACTTCAGCATTTATATCAAAATATAGAGATTCAAATTTATATTTTAGAATAATCTTTTACTGATTTAAATGTCTTCTGGAAATTTGCCCATCACTGTTTTAAGGTAGAAAACAGACTAAAAACTAAGAAATGTTAATACCAAAGATGCCTGTTTTAAATACTTTACACTGGACTGAGGTTGGACTTTTCTTTTTTTTAACCCTTTGAGCATTTTGAGGCCATTTTTGGTCTTTTTTTTAATTCATTATTTTGATTGTATTAATGCTAACAGCATATATTTCAGCTTCTTTTTTTTTTAATAGACTATTAGAATTTTACTATCAGAACCTGTAATGGGTCAATAAGAAATTATCTGTAGAATTTTTGTACCCACTCAGGCTGTTAGGGACCAAAAATGTCCCATTAAAAACCATTAAAACCACAACTTTTGATCCTCCAACCATCACAGAAAAAACACAAACATGCCTTTATGATGTTAGGCTTTTATTCTGGAGTCTGCTTAAATTTTCAGTTTTTCCTTTCGACAACCATTTTATCAAATTTGACATGAAGGGAAACATGAAGTTTCCACCAATTTATACAAATCTTAAATAAAAAAAAAAACAATAATGCATAAAAATTTAATTTGTTGATTATTATTGACTTATTCAAAGCTGTGATGATCCCCTTTAAGGAAGTCTAATTTGCATGTACATTTTTTTTGTTTTTATATTACAAACACCCAAACATTGCCTAATTTTTTTATCCCCGGTTGTTGGACTGACCAGCCAAGACTCTTTTCTCATCTGGTTTTTAAATTCCCAAAGAATATTCAACATTTTAAATTTATGGTCAGTTCTGATCTTGATTTGTTTTTTTTTGTTTTTTTTTAAGTTTTATTTTTGGGCTTTTGTGCCTTCATTAGATAGAAAAGGACAGTGGATAGAATCGGAAACAGGGTCAAGAGTCGGGGAGAGACGTGTGGTAAAGGGCCTCGGGCCGGATTCGAACCCAGGCCGCCGCGTACATGGGGAGCGCCTTTAACCACTAGGCCACCTGCTCCCCTGATCTTGATTTTTAAAATCAATGCAAGTGGAATTTTTCTCTGAACAGTATTTTAATTGTTATTTATGTGTGGAGTTCATTTTTGGTCACTAACAGCCTCAGTGTAAGTATTTTTTTATACTATCTAAGGGTTAACATACCTCTTAATGCTTTTCACACATTTTGTCGTCTTCTCTGATTGGTCAACAGGGAAAATGTGTCCGGTGTGGCTGTTGGTGGCCATGGTGGTTGTGGGCGGAGCTAGCGGAGCTGCCAGTCAGTGCTGGGAGCATCCGAGCTGTCAGGAGCTCAACAACGAGAGCAGCATGATGGTAACGGACCCAACAATACCAGTAAAACTTAAAATTACCACAAACATTGGCAACGTTTGGACGACAAGTGCAGCTGGAAACATATCAAGATTTTAGAAATGTCCGTGCTGCCTCGACGACAAAGTCCAGTTTGACTGACCAATGTGAGTGCGCCATCCTGTGCTCAGGCACAGCGCACTTCCATGGTGCCATTGCCAACAATAGTGGAATGTTAGAGAGCGTATCTGAAGGTCGTTGTTGACCTCATCCATCATCCACACAGCGCGGAAAATAATGCTGACCTGAGTGGTTGCCATGGTTGTCTTTTCTTCACTCTTATTGGTTGATTTGGCCTTTTAATGTTTTTAATAATCAAACATTTCAGGGAAATTTTAGCACACTGTCTACATTGCAGATGGTTTTTGGACAATTTCCTTAACTTCTATCCAGTTCTACCCACTTTTACAAATGTTGCAATTTAGAAAGTCCTTTTCTTGTTGATTTAATACATGACAGATTATCGTGAATTTCTAATCTTTGTGATACCACAATCATTAAAAAAAAAAAAAAAAAAAAGGACATACAGAAATGTTGCCAATGTGTTTGCACAACTTAGGAGTGTATCTGCACATTTTGCACATCTATTTTAAAAACAGGTGCATCAGAGGAAACAGTAAACGGTTTTACAGTAAGCATTGTTGCTCACCTGGTCTCCTGGTTTCCTGCAGGAGTGCATCCAGCTGTGCCGCTCTGACCTCACCGCTGAGACCCCCGTAGTCCCTGGCCCGGCCCACCTCCAGCCTCCCCCTCCATCGGACCCTTCCTCCTCCATGGTCCCCGCCTCCTCGTCCCCTCAGACCAAACGCTCGTATTCCATGGAGCATTTCCGCTGGGGGAAGCCAGTGGGCCGGAAACGCCGCCCGGTCAAAGTGTACACGTCTAACGGCGTGGAGGAGGAGTCGGCCGAGGTTTTCCCTGAAGAGATGAAGAGGAGGGACCTGGTTAGCGAGCTGTTGGCAGCGGCGGCGGAGGAAGAAGAGGAGAATAAGCTCCAGGAAGTGATGGAGGAGGAAGACAAGGACCTGATGGAGAAGAAGGACGGCACCTACAAGATGAAACACTTCCGCTGGAGCGGCCCGCCCGCCAGCAAACGCTACGGCGGCTTCATGAAGAGCTGGGAGGAACGCAGCCAGAGACCGCTGCTGACGCTCTTCAAGACGGTCATCAACAAAGACACGGAGTAGAGGAAGTAGAGACGAGGAAGACTGTTTACACCGCCAGGAGGGAGGAAGTGACCAATCAGACGCTCTGAAACGGCCGACTGTGACCATGAATGACTGAAACAGAGAGAGAGTTTTCATATTTATTGATTTGTGTAAATATTTTAATGACATGAAACATAAAGAGAGATTTGCAAGCAAAATAATGTTTGTCTGTTCTTCATCTTTAAGTCTTCCTCATTAAAGCCTGAAAAAATACAGCAAATATTTACTTTTCTAGGTTTTAGCATGTCCATCCTCTAAGAAAGTCTCTCCTCAGCTGCATTTTCCTGCTCCTCCTACAGGATCCAGGGGTGTTTCCAGGCCAGAAGAGAGTTCTGGGTCTACCACGGGATCTCCTCCCTATTGCACATGCTCAGAAGACCTCCAGAGGGAGGACAAAACACCCATGTTTAAAAACATCAGATCTGATTAAACATGCATGTAGACATGAAATATCACTCCCATAAAGACAAGTAAACATTTTTATTAAGAAGTTAACCCCGGCACTGTCTCCTCCAGATAATGAGATAGACGAGTCAAGATCTGCAGAGAACAACATAAATGTACTCGTTATCACAGGAATGAAGTTAAACCAAACACCTGAATGTTTGTCCATTAAAGCCCAACAACAATAAGCACCACAGCAGAACACATTAAAGTTGTTTTACAGTTTTAATAAAGTTAACTTAATATTAACCTAATACCAGGAAACTGATGATACTTCATTATTTTATCTGCTATAACACGTTAAACAGGGCAATTTGGAAAATTTGTCCATTTAGTTGGCTTCAAGTGCGAAATTTATTCAAATTGTCCCTTAAGAAGGCAACAAAGGGGGCAATTTGAACAATTTGTTCATTAAGATGGCAACAAAATGGGGAAGTTTTGCAAACTTGTCCATTTTGTTGGCTTAGAATGTGCAATTTGTTCAATTTGTCCATTAAAAAGGCAACAATTTGGAAAATGTGTCATTTTAATTGGCATTAAACAGGGCAATTCATTTAATTTGTCCATTTAGTTGGCCTGAAGTCTGCAATTTACCCATTTAGTTGGCCTGAAGTGTGTAATCTGTCCATTTAAGGTCGGCTCAGACTACACGATTCTTTTGGTTGTTCACGATGGCACCATGTCAGACTATGCGACCAATATCGACAGCCTGGCCACACATGCTGACAGTTCACAGGTTGTCGTGGGTGGGCCAAAGAGTGTCAATCACTCTACAACAGATGCGCTCTGTGTGATTGTAGCGGTCTTTTGCTAAAAAAAAAGGAAAATAAACAATTACGGGTTGGATTATGGATATAAGTATGGATGTATCAAAAAGAGGACAATAAGGACTGGCTCTCCTTCAGATAGAACTTAATGTATGCATGTGATAACGTAAGTAAAATAAAATAAAATGTACACATTAGTTTTAGGGAATAAAAGGGGATAAAATGGTAAGCCTAGTAAATGATGATGCAAAGATAATGAGCAAATGTTCTCCTGTTGTTAGACGTCAGGATTCACGTTGTTAACGTCAGGTCAGGGTGTCAAACGAGATGATAACGTACGAAAAATTCTGACATGCTAGGCTTGTTAAATTGTGGTCGTGAGGAGTCTTGGACGTGTCGTTAATTATGTCATACCACAATATGGTTTGTCGTTCCTGACTCTCAAAATCAGGCCCGAGTTTTGACAATGAGCTGCGACGTCGCAGTCAGGCTTAAATCTGGCTGAATTCGTGTAGTCTGAGCCAGCCTTAGGTTGGCCTAAAGTGTGCAATTTGTCCATTTAGAGGACATCAAAGTTGGCAATTTGGCAAATTTGTCCATTTCTTTGGCTTTAAGTATAGAATTTGTTTAATTTGTCCATTAAGGAATAAAAAAGATGTAAAAATAAGTAAAAACTGAAGAAAAAAATAAATAAATTTTGATGTGAATAAAAGAAGAAAATGAAACCAAAGAAATTAAAGTAAAATAATTTATTCTTCAGTTTCCTGACTAAAATAGAAGGAACATCAAAGAGAAAACTACAGGAAGAGAACAGAAGGTTGATGTTTTTTACAGAAGTCAAAATAAATCAATAAATTAATCTTTAAATAAATTTAGGGAAACAACAGCAGCAGAGATAAATTATTCCAGGATAACCAATATGTGTGAGCCGGTTAAAGTGCTGATGTGAGTCTCCTGCCTGACCTCTGACCCTCGTCTTTAATAAACACAGAGGTCGGGGAACTTCATCTCGTAGAGAGGCGTGGAGCGCGGCGTGGTGTGACCAGACGGAGAGGGAGGAGGACGGATGATCATGGCGAAGACTTCGTTCAGTTTGGTCTGGAGCAGAGACGTCTGCAGAGTAGAAAAACTTTATTTACAGACAAACAAGCCGACAAACGTCCATTATTATGTGACCTCAGAGGTCAACGGTGACTCACTCGGGCGCCACAGTGAGCGGCGATCTCCTCAAATGGTGCCGTCTGAAACCTCTCCACCACTTGCATCCTCCGGCGCTCCTCCTCCTCCACGCTCCCACGATCCTCTGCAAAAAAAACAACCACAAACCAGAGCAGGAAGCAGGAACGTCAGTGTTTATTAGGAGGTTTACGGTAGATCAGACTCTGATCCACGTTAAACCGTTGAAACTGATCAGTATCTGTTGTATTGACTGGTCTGATCACTAACCGATCGTGTTCTTCAGTGTCTCAAAGGTGATCTGCTCCGTCTGAGGACGCTGCGCCAGAGAGATCAGACAGAACCAGGACAGAGGAAGTTCACATTAGTGTCAGGATACGAGTCCAGAACCCAGACCACCTCTGGAACTTACGCTAAAAGTCCAGGATTCAGCGGACATTTTCCTCTCCAACATCAAAACAAATCTGACCCTAACCCAAGACTTTACAGTATTTTTAAATATTCAACAAAAATGCATTCCATTATTCTCCAGATGTTTCAGAGAGATTTTATCATAGAGCTTAAACATTCTGAAACAAAAAAAAAAAAACAAAATCTGAGTACATTACTCAAACCACTAAAATGTCTTATCCAATTCCCAAAATTTAAAATTACTTTTCCCAAAATTACATAAAAAATTTCAAAGTTTTTGATATTTCAAAGAAATCTGAAATAAATTTCACACATTCCAATGACAAAACCCAAACACTTCAGAGGATCCCCTCAAAAAATAATAATCTAACTGCCCAAAATTTCCATGAAAATGCCTAAAAATTTCCAAACAAATTCCCCCTGAAATTGCTTAGAAAATCCCCAAAAATTACAAATACATTCCCTAAAATTTAAAGAGTATAGCAGAAAATTACAAATGTAAAACCCCAATAAAAAGGAACCCATTACCCATGCAAAAGAAACTGCATGGATTATGTCGCTTAAATGTCCTATCAAATTCTCCAAAATTTTAGAAAAAAATGTCCAAAATTCCAAGAAAATGACAGAATATACCCAATGTACACATTCCCTTATTTTTTCTGAAAATTCTTGAAAATTTCAAAGAAATCCCCCCCACAAATCCCAGGAAACCTCCCCAAAAATTACAAATACATTTCACAAATTAAAAATACAAATCCCTTAAAATCAACCCCAATGAAAAAAATGTAAATCAAATTCCATAAAATTACAAACACACCTCCATAAAGATGCATGAAATTTTCCCAGCAAACTTCCTGAATTTTAAAAGATAATTTCCCCTAAAAAAGTCTTAACAAAATCCCAAAAACTTTCAAAAAATATTTCCCAAAACCCCATAAAATTTAGAAAAAAATTTCCCCAAAGAGGGCCACCCCTCCACGAAAAAATTATAATCAAAATACCCCCCCCCCACACACACACACACTCACAATTTAAGCAAATTCACACAAAAAATTAGAAAGAAAATCCTAAATTTCAAGTAAAACACCAAAAAAAACCCACAAAAACAAAAAAAATTCAAAGTACCCCTCCCACCCCATTCCCCAAAATCATAATTTTCCAAATTTCAATCTAAATGGTCATAAATCTCCAAATGAATTCTCCCAAACATCCAGACAAATTTCCAAAATTCCCATGAAAGTGCAAACACATTTAAAAGGAAATTTCTCCAAAAAATCCCAACGAAAGTTAAAAAAAATACACAAACAAATTCCTAAAGTTTCCATTAAAAACTCTATCAGCATTCAAAGCTGACTGTTTGAACTTTAATTTAAATTCTGGACATTTATTTTGAAAAAATCTAACAGTATAAACTTTAACGTTATCATAGAAAAGCCTAAGTGGCTCAGGACTACCAGCTGGTCTCTGCCAAAACCAGATCTGACTCTGTTAATGGTTAGTCCAAACGGGGTCAGACACTCTGAGGTACCTGCTGAGGGTTTAAGGACTACCAGGTGTTAATGGTTAGTCCAAACGGGGTCAGACCCTCTGAGGTACCAGGTGTTAATGGTTAGTCTAAACGGGGTCAGACCCTCTGAGGTACCTGCTGAGGGTTTAAGGACTACCTGGTGTTAATGGTTAGTCTAAACGGGGTCAGACCCTCTGAGGTACTGTTGAGGGTTTAAGGACTACCTGGTGTTAATGGTTAGTCTAAACGTGGTCAGACCCTCTGAGGTACCTGTTGAGTATCAGAGCCTTCCTGAGGGTTCATCTCCATCTGTAGAGAGACGACGTCTCCGATACTCTTCCTCTTAGAGAGACGATCTTCATCTGAGAACAACCATGAAAAACCCTCAGTACATGAAAACTATCCGATGTGTGAGTACAGCGCCCTCCTCAGGTGATCAGAGGGATTGTTAGACATTTAAACATGATGGAATGACAGAGAGAAACTCACATTAAAGATTGATGAAAGCAGTCATACCTGTCAGCTGGGGTGTGTACGGTGTGTTGAAGCGCTCATCGTGGGCGCTGTAGCTGCTTCCTGTCAGAGCCTCACAGATCTCTGATTGGACAAATAAGAAGTCTTCACTGACCTGCAGCTCACCTTCAGGAAGTCTGAAACACAGAAACACCTGGATTTAGTTCAGAGGAAAAGTAACAATTAAAGTCTGGAAAGTACAAGATATCCTCCTGATTGTTTGTTTCCTGTGGTTGCTTGTGATTTGTTTGTTTGTTTGTTTTCATGTTTGTTTGTTTGTGTACCTGGGGTTTTCACAGTAAACATCTTCAGGCAGCAGGTGAGGAGCGTCCTTCTGTCGACTCTCAATCACCTAGACAAGCAGAAATTCAGACTTTCAGACATTTTCAAATATTTATATTTTGTCAAGCAGAATTTATATGAAATTTTAATCTAAATAGAGTTAACTTTGGCTATACCATGATTCTCCTCATCATAAAGTTCTATCTAAATGAAGGTTACATGGACTAACATTCCCCCATGCCTCCTCACTGTTAAGTCCCATCTGAATGAAGGTTACATGGACTAATATTCCCCCATGCCTCCTCACTGTTAAGTTCCATCTAAATGAAGGTTACATGGACTAACATTCCCACATCTCCTCACTGTTAAGTTCCATCTGAATGAAGGTTACATGGACTAACATTCCCACGTCTCCTCACTGTTAAGTTCCATCTGAATGAAGGTTACATGGACTAATATTCCCCCATGCCTCCTCACTGTTAAGTTCCATCTAAATGAAGGTTACATGGACTAATATTCCCCCATGCCTCCTCACTGTTAAGTTCCATCTGAATGAAGGTTACATGGACTAATATTCCCCCATGCCTCCTCACTGTTAAGTTCCATCTGAATGAAGGTTACATGGACTAACATTCCCCCATGCCTCCTCACTGTTAAGTTCCATTTAAATGAAGGTTACATGGACTAACATTCCCACATCTCCTCACTGTTAAGTTCTATCAGAATAAAGGTTACATGGACTAACATTCCCCCATGCCTCCTCACTGTTAAGTTCCATCTAAATGAAGGTTACATGGACTAACATTCCCCCATGCCTCCTCACTGTTAAGTTCCATCTGAATGAAGCTTACATGGACTAACATTACCACGTCTCCTCACTGTTAAGTTCTATCTAAATGAAGGTTACATGGACTAACATTCCCCCATGCCTCCTCACTGTTAAGTTCCATTTAAATGAAGGTTACATGGACTAACATTCCCACATCTCCTCACTGTTAAGTTCTATCAGAATAAAGGTTACATGGACTAACATTCCCCCATGCCTCCTCACTGTTAAGTTCCATCTAAATGAAGGTTACATGGACTAACATTCCCCCATGCCTCCTCACTGTTAAGTTCCATCTGAATGAAGCTTACATGGACTAACATTCCCACATCTCCTCACTGTTAAGTTCTATCTAAATGAAGGTTACATGGACTAACATTCCCCCATGCCTCCTCACTGTTAAGCTATATCTAAATGAAGGTTACATGGACTAACATTCCCACATCTCCTCACTGTTAAGTTCTATCAGAATAAAGGTTACATGGACTAACATTCCCCCATGCCTCCTCACTGTTAAGTTCCATCTAAATGAAGGTTACATGGACTAACATTCCCCCATGCCTCCTCACTGTTAAGTTCCATCTGAATGAAGCTTACATGGACTAACATTACCACGTCTCCTCACTGTTAAGTTCTATCTAAATGAAGGTTACATGGACTAACATTCCCACGTCTCCTAACTGTTAAGTTCCATTTAAATGAAGGTTACATGGACTAACATTCCCCCATGCCTCCTCACTGTTAAGTTCTATCTAAATGAAGGTTACATGGACTAACATTCCCCCATGCCTCCTCACTGTTAAGCTATATCTAAATGAAGGTTACATGGACTAACATTCCCACGTCTCCTCACTGTTAAGTTCTATCTAAATGAAGGTTACATGGACTAACATTCCCACGTCTCCTCACTGTTAAGTTCCATCTAAATGAAGGTTACATGGACTAACATTCCCCCATGCCTCCTCACTGTTAAGCTATATCTAAATGAAGGTTACATGGACTAACATTCCCACATCTCCTCACTGTTAAGTTCTATCAGAATAAAGGTTACATGGACTAACATTCCCCCATGCCTCCTCACTGTTAAGTTCCATCTAAATGAAGGTTACATGGACTAACATTCCCCCATGCCTCCTCACTGTTAAGTTCCATCTGAATGAAGCTTACATGGACTAACATTACCACGTCTCCTCACTGTTAAGCTATATCTAAATGAAGGTTACATGGACTAACATTCCCCCATGCCTCCTCACTGTTAAGTTCCATCTAAATGAAGGTTACATAGACTAACATTCCCCCATGCCTCCTCACTGTTAAGCTCTATCTAAATGAAGGTTACATGGACTAACATTCCCCCATGCCTCCTCACTGTTAAGTTCTATCTGAATGAAGGTTACATGGACTAACATTCCCCCATGCCTCCTCACTGTTAAGCTCTATCTAAATGAAGGTTACATGGACTAACATTCCCCCACGTCTCCTCACTGTTAAGTTTTATCTGAATGAAGGTTACATGGACTAACATTCCCACGTCTCCTAACTGTTAAGTTCCATTTAAATGAAGGTTACATGGACTAACATTCCCCCATGCCTCCTCACTGTTAAGCTCTATCTAAATGAAGGTTACATGGACTAACATTCCCCCATGCCTCCTCACTGTTAAGTTCTATCTGAATGAAGGTTACATGGACTAACATTCCCCCATGCCTCCTCACTGTTAAGCTCTATCTAAATGAAGGTTACATGGACTAACATTCCCCCATGCCTCCTCACTGTTAAGTTCCATCTAAATGAAGGTTACATGGACTAACATTCCCACGTCTCCTTACTGTTAAGTTCTATCTGAATGAAGGTTACATGGACTAACATTCCCACGTCTCCTCACCTTTCTGATGTGTTGGTGCAGAGGAAGAGGCGGTCCCAGCTGAGACAGGATGTGAAGGAAGACGGCACAAAGGGCATGAACGCCACAGCGGTTTAACACAGACAGCTGCTCCTGATTGGACAATGCTAGCTCCTGATGGACCAATCAGAGGAGAGAAAATTAGAGACAGTATTACAGTGTTTCTTTAATCCTTAATTAATTGAAGTTACCTGTAGAGCCAGCACCAGACGGATCAGATCCACCACCACCTCCTCATTGGACAGCTCCACACTGAGGACAACCAATAGGATGAAAAGGGCCTGGTAGTGTCCCCGCCCACTGCTCTCCTCCTTACAGGTGAGGTAGACGTGACGGTAGAGACGTTGAGCATGCTAGAAATACACCAGTTCCAAGGTCTTAGAGGGAATACCATTATAACTGTGTCTAATAAAGTCAGGATGCTGTCATTTTTCTTTCTCACCTTCCTGATGAACAAAACGTCCTGACGAGAGCACCTGTCCTCCTTCAGCTCCAACACGGACACGTCAAAGTTCACACTGTAAACACACAAACATCCACAGAGTTCATAGAAATCATAAAGTCATCTGCATACTCAGACAGAGGCTGGATTTGTTAGGAAAGAAGCTGGAAAACCCCGGAAAACTTATCCATTAAAATATGCCTATCGAACTTTGTGTTTCTACTGGTGCTGTCTGGTCCTGTATTCTGATCGTGTGATGAGTGTAAGAATCATGGGACCTGGCGGTGGACAGTCTGGCGGCATTGTGGCGGCGGTCGATGAGCGAGGTGAGGATGGAGAGGACGAGGAGGCGGATCTCAGGATCCTCCATCAGAGTGAAGGACAGCAGCGGCTCCAGGAAGGACGAGGGCAGGGCCGTCAGCAGGTTAGAGCTTTCGTAACGCTCCGACACCTGGACAGAGGGGGGACAGGTGAGGAGGGGCGGGGCCAAAGGACAGATAGACAAACACCCCGTAACCCTTACCCTGGTTTACCTGCAGGAGCGACTTGAGCAGCATCACCTGGATCATTCTGCTGCCCTCGAACCTGAAACACAAACATGGTTATTATCTAAGCTCGTTATAAACCGGTGATAAAGGTGGCACAGGTGGGTGTTACCCGGCGTTTGGCGACCCCAGGGCAGGGTAGATTCCAGGTACAGGGATCTTCCCCATAATGAACAGCATGACCTCTGACCTCTGGTAGACAGGGAGTGTGTTGGCGAAGGATCCTAAAAGATGGCACACGGGTCAATAAATCAAACAACCGCGTAAAGACAGTGAGATTAAAAAAAAAAACACCCCGGTCCTCACCGATGGTTTTGATGACGGCGTCCTGCAGCGTTTTCTCCTCAGCTGATGTGGTTTTGTTCAGCCCGGCGTTGTCGTAGTAACCAGTCAGCTCGTAGTCAACGCTCTGTCGAAGCTGTCGCAGCAGCGTGTTGAAAACCTCCAGCACTGTGGGGCCTTAAACACACAGAGAGGATGGTTCCAACACATTCAAACATTTTTGACCAAAAAGAGTGAAAACACTGTCAAATTGCACAAAAACATTGGCAACAATTGGAAAACCTGTTTAACCAATGAGACACAGAGAGCATGGGCTTAAGTGCAAAAAATATTGGCAACTTTTGGACAACATTTTCAGCCATACAGAGCAAAAGCAATTTCAACATTGCATAGAAATGATGGTAATTTTTTGACAAGTCTTTCAACCAAAGACACAAGGCAAATACTTTCATAACTGCATAAAATATCAGCAACATTTGGACAATTTTTTCAGCCAACAAAGAGGCAAAGCCTGGCTTAAACTGCAGTAAAACACTGGCAACTTTTGGACAACATTTTCAATCAAAAGAGAGCGTGACAGCACTCTCTGAATTGCACAAAAATATTGGCAACATATTAACGAAATTAAACAAAACAAACGGGGGTGGTGGAGGGGTACAGTCTACATTGCACTGGAAAAATTTCAACTTTTTGGCAAGACTGTAACAAAAAAATTGTGCAAAAACAATGGCAACCTCTGGAAAAACATTTTCAACTAAAAGAGGGAAAGCAGTGACTAAATTGCACACAAACATTGGCATTTTTTGGACAACATTTTAAAACAAATGAGAGTAAAATCTCTGTTGAAATTGAACAAAGAACAATTGGCAACATTTATACAAGGTCTGGTCACCAAAGAGAGAAAGAAAGCAACTGTATAAAACCGCATAAAATGTTGGCAATATTTGGACAGCATTTTCAGCCAAAAGACAGTAAAAAGCTTCCTAAATTGCTTAGGAGCATTGGCAACTTTTTTGAAAACATTTCTACCCCCCACCCCCAAAAAAAAGAAAAAAAAGTAGGAAGGACTCTCTCCATTGCACAAAAACACTGGCAACTTTTGGACCATGTTTTCAATCAGCGAGAAAGAGAGCATTGTCTTTACTGCGTAAACTATTTGGAACATTTGCCGATATCAAAAGACTGTAAGTGCTACTTAAATTGCTCAACAGCATTGGCAACATTAGTTTAAACCAAAACGCCTAAAAGGACGTCTATATTGCATTCTAACACTGGCAACATTCAGACAGCATTGCACCAGCACTGTCTGAATTGCAATAATTGCAGCTTTGAAACACTAAAATCCTGAACGACCCCGTATTAGATACTGTTATTAAACAGCACTGATGTCGTCATGGCGTCTGCTGACTGACCTACTGATCCGGTAGCTTCTATGACGGCAGCTTCAGACAGAACCTCGACGATCCCGGCCCGGACTGAAGCCGGACTGCGGCTGTTGGCGTCCAGGTGACCCAGCAGCTGCTGGATGACCAGGTGAGAGTGCTGGGACTGTGGAGGATGAGTATGTAAACATCAGATATGGATCAAATATTGATTAAAGGTGAACAAATAAGACTTTAAATTCACCTTTAAGAACTGATCTGTGATCTTATGAGGTTGGACGACAGGACAGTCAGAGGGACTGATTAGGAATGGACTCACATAAGGGGGAGGAATTTTACTGGATGTGGACTAAACATCCCGGAAAGACTGTATTTGAATCTATCAGGAGTAGATGAGCTGCTGTCTATTTAAAAAGACAGATACAAAACTAAGAGTGGAAAAAGGAATGTTCTAAAAGCTGTTTTATAGAAAAGGTGATAAGTGGCTCTAAAAATAAATGTTTCAGGTTTAAGTTTCTCCTCACCTGGATTGAGTACATGATGATCTGAAAACACTGAACAGCAAAACTTCGACCTTCCCAAAGACTGTGGCTGTCCAAGTGCCTGAAAACACACAGAATACTCCTTTAATTCTACTAATATTAGAATGTCTACCACTATAGTTAGCTGTAGTATTAACCTAGAGTCCCACAGCGTGTTTGAACATGTGGCTCTTACATGAGGACGGGTCTGATGGCGTTGTTGATGTGTCCGTAAGCAGCTCGACCCAACAGCTCCCTGAAACAAACCTCCGTCTGCTCCGCCGGAGACTCGCTAAACACAAAAACACCAAGAACAGACGCGGCTTTAACACCTGAGTGAACCGCAGACACCTGAGAACATCTATGCAAGACACCAACCAACATCCCAGAGTCCTCTGAGTTTAAACAGTTAGAGTCACATTTAACAAGTACAGGTGAAGACAGCTCTGAAGGGCTTTAGGGTCAGAAACATCTGCAACTTTAAAACCAGATTTTTAACAAGAAACAGCAAGAGCACACTCTAAGATTGCACAACATGTTGGCAACATTTAAACATTTAAAAATTAAAAGATAGAAAAAGCAATAATTATCTTACTGAATTCAAGTTGTACAAAAATATTGACAACTTTCTGAGGACTTTTAAACCAAAGACAATGAATGCCTTAATTGGACAAAACTTGGGAAACTTTGTCTAGATTGCACAACAAAATTGGCAACACTTTAGAAAACATTTTAAAGAACAGATTGTCAAAGTGTGACTAAGTCAAAGTTGCACAAAAACATTGGTAACTTTTTGAGGACTTTGTTTAAACTTAAAGTGTAATGCAACGTCTTAATTGGGCAAAACATGGGCAACTTTTGGAAAACATAAGCAACTTTTTGAGGATTTTGTTTTATCCCAAAGAGTGAGAATGCACTGTCTAAATAGCACAAAAACAATCTTGCCAATGTTCAGACAATTTCAAGTAAAACATAGCGAAAGTGTTACCTAACTAATTCCAAGTAGCAAAAGAATATGGGCAACTTTTTGAGAGTTTTGTTTATCGCAAGAGTGTGAATGCACGGTGTAAATTGCACAAAAAAATTGGCAACGTTTGGACAACAAAGGGAAAAAGAGAGCACTGCCTCGATTGCATGAAGTTTCAGCAACATTTGTATAAAAAGAGAGAAAAGCACTGCAAACAAAACATAAAAGTATGGGCAACTTTCTAAATTACACTAACATATCGGCCACTTTTGGGCCTAATTCTGCTCAAATGGTCGTCACCGTGACACTCTAGGATTGTGGGTAATGTAGTACTGTTGGCCTTGATTGTGAATAAGCCATGTTTTTCTTGAATTAAGATGATTCCATCGGAGACATGTAGTTTCATCAAAGGCATTGATTAGAGTAGATGACCTTCAGCTGACCTCTGTGCGTTAGTTCTCTTTAATGTTTTTTAGCAGTCTGTGCGTACCTGTTATTCTGAACACGTGCAGGTGCGTCTGTTACCTGTCAGCGGTGGTCCGCTCCTGTAGGTTGACCAGGAGAGCAGGAACGATCTGCTCCATGTGCCTGAGCTCCCAGATGTTGGCCTGCAGCTCATCATCCACCGTCTTCCTGACCACGCCCTGAAGACCGCGGATCCCCGACACACGGATCCTGCACACAAAAACTCCCATCATCCTTCAGTGTCAGTATCTTTACCCATGTCAGCTCTGTACAGGATGAATATTTCACCGGTTTATCTGAGGAACTTTAGCTGCATGTGTCAGTCAGCCCTGAGTTTAGGTGACATCTCTAAACATGGATCAAAAATTACTGATCAAACCCAAAATAAAACCCCTTTATTTTTCTGAAATAGATGATATAGACTGACTGGTTCTTCATTTCTGGGTCTTCATGTTCAGAGTGGCACATCTCACTGAAGCGAGACACGAAGAAGTCGTAGCTGCGATGGTATGAAGGCGTGTCCTCCTCGATGTTCGCAAACTTCACAAACTAAAAACAAAAACATGGAGAGAGACATCAGTGAGTATTTTATCCATATATTTAACTACAGTCAGAGTGGTGATGGAAGATGTTCAAGAAAACATTACAGCTTTAATAAACACGAGAAACAGAGCAGAATCATTTCTATATGAGAAGGAAAAATGTTCCCAATAAACCTGTCCACAGAACTATACACACCCCTAAAAACCCAGAGAATGGGCCCTGATAAACCCAGAGACTGGACCCTGATAAACCCAGAGAATGGAGCCTGATAAACCCAGAGACTGGACCCTGATAAACCCAGAGAATGGACCCTGATAAACCCAGAGAATGGACCCTGATAAACCCAGAGAATGGAGCCTGATAAACCCAGAGAATGGACCCTGATAAACCCAGAGAATGGACCCTGATAAACCCAGAGAATGGACCCTGATAAACCCAGAGAATGGACCATGATAAACCCAGAGAATGGACCCTGATAAACCCAGAGAATGGACCCTGATAAACCCAGAGAATGGACCCTGATAAACCCAGAGAATGGACCCTGATAAACCCAGAGAATGGACCCTGATAAACCCAGAGAATGGACCCTGATAAACCCAGAGAATGGAGCCTGATAAACCCAGAGAATGGACCCTGAAAAACCCAGAGAATGGAGCCTGATAAACCCAGAGAATGGAGCCTGATAAACCCAGAGAATGGACCCTGATAAACCCAGAGAATGGACCATGATAAACCCAGAGAATGGACCCTGATAAACCCAGAGAATGGACCCTGATAAACCCAGAGAATGGACCCTGATAAACCCAGAGAATGGACCCTGATAAACCCAGAGAATGGACCCTGATAAACCCAGAGAATGGACCCTGATAAACCCAGAGAATGGACCATGATAAACCCAGAGAATGGACCCTGATAAACCCAGAGAATGGACCCTGATAAACCCAGAGAATGGACCATGATAAACCCAGAGAATGGACCCTGATAAACCCAGAGAATGGACCCTGATAAACCCAGAGGATGGACCATGATAAACCCAGAGGATGGACCCTGATAAACCCAGAGAATGGACCCTGATAAACCCAGAGAATGGACCCTGATAAACCCAGAGAATGGACCCTGATAAACCCAGAGAATGGACCCTGATAAACCCAGAGGATGGACCCTGATAAACCCAGAGGATGGACCCTGATAAACCGAGAGAATGGACCCTGATAAAAACAGAGAATGGACCCTGATAAACCCAGAGAATGGACCCTGATAAACCCAGAGAATGGACCCTGATAAACCCAGAGAATGGACCCTGATAAACCCAGAGAATGGACCCTGATAAACCCAGAGAATGGAGCCTGATAAACCCAGAGACTGGACCCTGATAAACCCAGAGAATGGACCCTGATAAACCCAGAGAATGGACCCTGATAAACCCAGAGAATGGACCATGATAAACCCAGAGAATGGACCCTGATAAACCCAGAGAATGGACCCTGATAAACCCAGAGAATGGACCATGATAAACCCAGAGAATGGACCCTGATAAACCCAGAGAATGGACCCTGATAAACCCAGAGGATGGACCCTGATAAACCCAGAGGATGGACCCTGATAAACCGAGAGAATGGACCCTGATAAAAACAGAGAATGGAGCCTGATAAACCCAGAGAATGGAGCCTGATAAACCCAGAGAATGGACCCTGATAAACCCAGAGAATGGACCCTGATAAACCCAGAGAATGGACCCTGATAAACCCAGAGAATGGACCCTGATAAACCCAGAGAATGGACCCTGATAAACCCAGAGAATGGACCCTGATAAACCCAGAGAATGGAGCCTGATAAACCCAGAGAATGGACCCTGATAAACCCAGAGAATGGACCCTGATAAACCCAGAGAATGGACCCTGATAAACCCAGAGAATGGACCCTGATAAACCCAGAGAATGGACCATGATAAACCCAGAGAATGGACCCTGATAAACCCAGAGAATGGACCCTGATAAACCCAGAGAATGGACCCTGATAAACCCAGAGAATGGACCCTGATAAACCCAGAGAATGGACCCTGATAAACCCAGAGAATGGACCCTGATAAACCCAGAGAATGGAGCCTGATAAACCCAGAGACTGGACCCTGATAAACCCAGAGAATGGACCATGATAAACCCAGAGAATGGACCCTGATAAACCCAGAGAATGGACCCTGATAAACCCAGAGAATGGACCATGATAAACCCAGAGAATGGACCCTGATAAACCCAGAGAATGGAGCCTGATAAACCCAGAGAATGGACCCTGATAAACCCAGAGAATGGACCCTGATAAACCCAGAGAATGGACCCTGATAAACCCAGTGAATGGACCCTGATAAACCCAGAGAATGGACCCTGATAAACCCAGTGAATGGACCCTCCTCTGTTGAGATGTATTGATCATATTAATGCATGTATGTTGGATCAGTAGCATTGGTGCTAGCATGCTGGCTAACAGTTCCCTAATTTTGAAGCTGAAAAGTGTGTCTAGCTGTTATTGAGTTTGATGTTGAAACAGTTTAATCGTACAATTTTTTAACAGCATTCACCACTTTTTTATATTTCCATTTCACCACGTTTTTTTTTTTTTTTTTTTTTTTTGCTGCTATGGCCAAATTTTTGCCTCTTTCTGGCCATTGTTTTGTAATTTCAACCAAATTTCTACCACTTTTTGCCACTTATAGTACTTTTCTGTCATTATCAACCCAGTACTTCAAATATTTGCACCTAAAAGCCAATTTCTTTTAACTTTCTGGACACTTTTTGCTGCTATTAGCACTTTTTTTTGCCATTTTTAGCAACTTTTAACCTATTTCCCCATTTAAGCCTCTTTTCGTCCACTATTAGCCAATTTTTGCCACTTTGAAGCTCTGTTTACCACAAATTTTAATCTATTCCCACCACTTTCTATCACTTTAAACCAATTTTCACCACGTCTTAGTCTCTATTAGCCCAGTTTTGCTTAATTTTTGCCACTTTTGCCCTTTTTCATAGCTTTTCAACCAATTTCTCCCTCTTTTTGCTGCCTTTAGTACCTTTTTATCATTACTAACCCATTTTACCCCTTTGTTGTTACTATTAGCCCATTTTGCCACATTGTGTCTATTTTAACCCTTTTTCTGCCACTATTCACAGTTAATTTATTTAAACTAAAGTTGTCTCAGTTTCTTCAACTATATTTTCTGCCATCCTGAAGTCTAACATTATTTTCCTAATGGTTAAGTTCAGTGTGCTCGCACACATGACGAAAGGTCATGCCCTCCACCCATAAGCATCCTTGTTCCCAGCAGAGATTAATTTTCTCTTTCACACAGTTTATCCCGGCGTACATCAACCATGAGGCTTTAGGATTAAATAAACACACGTATGGTACATGTATGACCTCTGTGTTCACGTGCACTTTAACTGACATGAGACGGATTATTATGAGTGCAGAACGCTCCATCATCAGCATCCCGCTGTGACATCATGACCTCTAACTGGTTTGCTGTTTGGTTGTACAGCATGTCATGTTCTTACACACCCCCTCCATTTATGGGCGTTCTTCCTGCTCAGTGTTTGGTGATTTTATTAAGCCTAGCAGCCACAGAGGCAGGTAGATTAAAGTCTTGTAAATGTGTGATTTGTGACACTTCAGTTTTCTGCTTGCTCTGCTCTGGTTTTACAAGCCCCGCCTCCTTCTCTGGCTAAACTGGCTCAACTCGACAGCACGAGCACAGATTTGAAGCTCCATTACAACCAGTCTGCCTTCTGAAGGTCGGTTAAGATAAGTTTGTCTTTAAATAAGCTCTGCCGATGTGAAGTTAAATAGGTTACTGACAAAAAGTTCTTTACAATAAAAGTCCCCCATTGTTGTGTTGGTGATTACTTTTATTATGAAAAAGCCATATCAGAAAATTAGTTGATTTTTTTTTAGCTGCTACAGTCATGGACGGAAGTATTGGCACCCTTTGAATTTTTCCAGAAAATACACCATTTCTCCCAGAAATTGTTTCAATCACAAATGTTTTTGGTATACATGTTTATTTCCTTTATGTGCATTGGAACGACACAAAAAATCTGAAGAAAAAAGACTAAATTGACACAATTTTACACAAAACTCAAAAAATGGGCTGGACAAAATTGTTGGCGCCTTCAACTTAATATTTGGTTGCACACCCTTGGAAAAAAAAACTGAAACCAATCACTTCCTATAACCATCAACAAGCTTCTTACACCTCTCAACTGGAATTTTGGACCACTCTTCTCCTCCAAACTGCTCCAGGTCTCTCAGATTTGAAGGGTGCTTCTTCAACAGCAGTTTTGAGATCTCTCCATAGGTGTTCAATGGGATTTAGATCTGGACTCATTGCTGGCCACTTCAGAACTCTCCAGCTTTGTCTCCAACCATTTCTTGGTGCTTTTTGAGGAATGTTTGGGGTCATTGTCCTGCTGGAACACCCATGACCTCTGACACAGACCCAGCTTTCTGACACTAGGCCCTACATTGCAGCCCAAAATCTTTTGATAGTCTCAGATTTCATGATTCCTTGCATACAGTCAAGGCACCCAGTGCCAGAGGCAGCAAAACAACCCCAAACATCCTTGACCCTCCACCATGTTTGACTGTAGGTACTGTGTTCTTTTCTTTGTAGGCCTCATTCTGTTTTCTGTAAACAGTAGAATGACGTGCTTTTCCAAAAAGCTCTACCTTAGTCTCATCTGTCCACAAAATGTTCTCCCAGAAGGATTGAGGCTTACTCAGGTACATTTTTGCAACCTTCAGTCTGGCTTTTTTATGTCTCTTTGTCAGCAGTGGGGTTCTCCTTGGTCTCCTGCCATAGCGCTTCATCTCATTCAGATGACCACGTATGGTCCCAGCTGACACTTTTGCACCCTGAGTCTGCAGGACAGCCTGAATTTGTGTGGAGGTTGACTGAGGATGTTTATCCACCATTCCAACTATCCTGCGTTGCATTCTTTTGTCAGTTTTTCTCTTCCATCCACATCCAGGGAGATTAGCCACAGTTCCAGGGTTATAAACTTCTTGATTATATTACACACAGTGGACAAAGGAATTTCAGGATCTCTGGAGATGGTCTTTAACCTTGAGATTGTTCATATTTTTCCACAATTTTGCTTCTCAAGTCCTCAGACAGTTCTGGGCTCTTCTTTCTCTCCTCCATGCTTGGTGTGACACACACAGACACACAACACAAAGGCTGAGTCAACTTTTAGACATTCTAACTGGCTTCAGGTGTGATTTCTAGATTGCAGCACCTGTTACTGCCACAGGTGAGTTTAACTGAGCATCACATGTTGGAAATAAATGATCTACCCACAGCTTTAAAAGGGGACAATCATTTTGTCCGGCCCATTTTTTGAGTTTTGTGTAAAATTATGTCCATTTTGGCTTTTTTCTTCTGATTTTTTGTGTTGCTCCAATGCACATAAAGGAAATAAACACATGTATACCAAAAACATTTGTAATTGCAACAATTTCTGTGAGAAATGGTGTATTTTCTGGAAAAATTCCAGGGTGCCAATACTTTCGTCCATGACTGTACGTGACACAGAAAAACGTTGGTTTCATGAAAAATGAAGCTCAAACCTTCCAGTGATAAGTTGTTGATGTTTCTCCTTGTCTGATTTTGGATGAACCTACCTTTAAATAAAGGTTTAGTTGCAGCAAAATAATCCTTTGAGGACAAAGCTGCCTCAGAATACTCAAAGATCTGCATTTTTGAAATATAACATCTTTCAAAGACAAAGAAAATCGCCAATCATAAATTAGCCCATCACTACAACGCTATAAACTTGAATTATTAGCTTATACATCCTCTTAGAAGGCTGCTGCTGGCTGATAAATTCCTGACTCGATCAGCCACAGCATCAGTCAGATAAAAAAGTGAGTTTCCATCCTGGTATGCAGTCAAGAGCGCTGTACAGTACTTACAGAGTTTGTGGCGAGCATGTGCAGGTGAGGCTTGTCGTGCTCCAGCAGCAGACGCAGCGTGCTGAGGAAACTCTCCACCAGCAGGTTGATGCTCTGACAGTGACAGGCCAGCAGCAGCTGCTCCATGGCCTCCATGGCGATGCACACGTACCTGCAGAGCGCCACAAACACGTTTAACACATCCTTAATGACTTTAAGAGTGTTGAAGTGTGCGCTGCAGGTGTACTGACCCGTAGCGGTGGCGGTTCAGGTCCCTGGTCAGACGCTCTGACAGGTATGCAGCGATGCGGTCGAGTTTCTCCGGAGCTGACAGAGCAAAGAACGTCAGCTTCTCCATGTTGGCTTTCACCAGACCCTCCTACACAACAACGAAAACACACTAAAGGTCACTTTTTCTATCATCCATCTTTAAAACCCAGACAGAGAAAAGTGTGGACTGGCCCTTAAAAAATGGAACTAACAGAGTAAATGGTCAGTTATTGTATTTTACCTCTGGGTCTTCTGGGAAAATATTATCGACCAGCCGCTTGTAGCGAGGCCGCAGTGCCCAGCAGCATCCACACAGACCTGCACACAAAGACAGGAAGGAGGGGAATTTCAAAATAAAAGCATGTCTCAGAGACAGTTGTTGCTGACAGGCACAGATCTGGGGAAAAACATTTCTGTGATCTGAAGGTTCCCAAGAGAAGAGGTGCCTCCAGAATTCTCACATGTAAGAAGTTTGGAACAACCAGGACTCTTCTAGAGCTGGTCACCATCAGGGGAGAAGGACCTTAGTGAGAGAGGAGATCAAGAACCTGATGGTAATTCTGACTGAGCTCCAAAGACCCTTCGTGGAGATGGGAAAAAGTTCTAGATGGAAAACCATCCCTGCGGCCCTCCACTGATCTGAGCTTGTCTGAGCTTATATTTTCCAACATTGCACAAATACATTGACAACGTGGAGTAAAGACAGCAGACGTGCTAAAGTGAAAGAGATAAACTTCTTCCATGTGAGAATTCTGGAGGCCACTGTTCTCTTGAGAACCTTCAGAGCAGCAGAAATGTTTCTATAGCTTTCCCCAGATCTGTGCCTGTCAACAATCCTGTCTCTGAGCTCTGCAGGTTTTTGGTTTTTGCTCTGGTATCATTGTCAGCTGTGAGGCCTTCTATAGAGAGGTGTTAGAGGATGTTTCATCCTACAGGGGGCAGCAGAGCATCACCCTTTCAACTGCAGATTTGTCTCCATACTCTGTGTTCAGTGTAAGAGGGTTTTTTGGGGATTAAGGAGAGGAGAAATCCACCAATGGAAACGTGCCAGCTCACAACACTGAATCACTACAATACAGCAGTAATACTACAGCTTAATCCTGCTAGCCAGGGCTCTTATGTAACCTGGTTATATTGTTGATTTGTAGTTAGCACGGCTCTGGGAGTCCATGCTGAGGACATGAGTTCAATCCCCATAACCAAACTAAAGGGTCAGTTCACTAAACATGGGGACCGCAGAGCAAGGCAGGGACTAGAAGGTTGTCTCTGCTGCTTTTTGTTCCAGTTTAATCTATAATTTTAATGCTATATGAAGATAAAAAGAAGATTTTTTTGACTGCTTTGGTAACCACATTGCATAAAGAGCTTATATACCATCATATAGGCTGATATTTATGGCTGATATAGACTGATAACTACAGCTGATATAGATTGATATTTACAGCTGATATAGACTGATATTAACAGCTGATATAGACTGATATTAACAGCTGATATAGACTGATATTTACAGCTGATATAGACTGATATTTACAGCTGATATAGACTGATATTTACAGCTGATATAGACTGATATTTACAGCTGATATAGACTGATAACTACAGCTGATATAGACTGATATTTACAGCTGATATAGACTGATAACTACAGCTGATATAGACTGATAACTACAGCTGATATAGACTGATAACTACAGCTGATATAGACTGATATTTACAGCTGATATAGACTGATAACTACAGCTGATATAGACTGATATTTACAGCTGATATAGACTGATAACTACAGCTGATATAGATTGATATTTACAGCTGATATAGACTGATATTAACAGCTGATATAGACTGATATTTACAGCTGATATAGACTGATATTTACAGCTGATATAGACTGATATTTACAGCTGATATAGACTGATATTTACAGCTGATATAGACTGATAACTACAGCTGATATAGACTGATATTTACAGCTGATATAGACTTGATATTTACAGCTGATATAGACTGATATTTACAGCTGATATAGACTGATCTTTACAGCTGATTAAGACTGATATTCAAAGCTGATATAGACTGATATTTACAGCTGATGTAGACTGATATTTACAGCTGATACAGACTGATATTTGCAGCTAAAATAGACCGATATTTCCAGCTGATATAGACTGACATTTACAGCTGATACAGATTGATATTCAAAGCTGATATAAACTGATATTTCCAGCTGATGTAGACTGATATTTCCAGCTGATATAGACTTGATATTTACAGCTGATACAGATTGATATTCAAAGCTGATATAAACTGATATTTCCAGCTGATGTAGACTGATATTTCCAGCTGATATAGACTTGATATTTACAGCTGATACAGACTGATATTTACAGCTAAAATAGACTGATATTTCCAGCTGATATAGACTGACATTTACAGCTGATATAGACTGATATTTCCAGCTGATATAGACTGACATTTACAGCTCATACATATTGATATTCAAAGCTGATATAAACTGATATTTCCAGCTGATGTAGACTGATATTTCCAGCTGATATAGACTGACATTTACAGCTGATATAGACTGATATTTCCAGCTGATATAGATTGATATTCAAAGCTGATATAGACTGATATTTGCAGCTGATATAGACTGATATTTACAGCTGATATAGACTGATATTTACAGCTGATATAGACTGACATTTACAGCTGATATAGACTGATATTTCCAGCTGATATAGATTGATATTCAAAGCTGATATAGACTGATATTTCCAGCTGATATAGACTGATATTTACAGCTGATGTAGACTGAAATTTACAGCAGATATACACTGATATTTCCAGCTGATATAGACTGAAATTTAAAGCTGACATAGACTGATCTTTACAGCTGATTAAGACTGATATTTGCAGCTGCTATAGGAGGATATTTAATGCTGATATAGACTGATATTTCCAGCTGATATAGACTTGATATTTACAGCTGATATAGACTTGATATTTAAAGGATGATTTTGACTGATATTTACAGCTGATATAGACTGATATTTGCAGCTGATTTAGACTGATATTTAAAGCCGATATAGAATGATATTTACAGCAGATATGGACTGATATTTGCATCTGATAAAGACTGTAGTTTAAAGCTGATTTAGACTGATATTTACAGCTGATATAGACTGATATTTCCAGCTGATATGGACTGATATTTGCATCTGATAAAGACTGTAGTTTAAAGCTGATTTAGACTGATATTTACAGCTGATATAGACTGATATTTCCAGCTGATATGGACTGATATTTGCATCTGATAAAGACTGTAGTTTAAAGCTGATTTAGACTGATATTTCCAGCTGATATAGACTGATATTTACAGCTGATTTAGACTGATATTTACAGCTGATATAGACTGATATTTCCAGCTGATATAGACCGATATTTCCAGCTGATATAGACCGATATTTCCAGCTGATATAGACTGATATTTACAGCTGATATAGACTGATATTTCCAGCTGATGTAGACTGATATTTCCAGCTGATATAGACTGATATTTACAGCTGATTTAGACTGATACTTACAGCTGATATAGACTGATCTTTACAGCTGATAAAGACTGATATTTAAAGCTGATATAAACTGATATTTGCATCTGATAAAGACTGTAGTTTAAAGCTGATTTAGACTGATATTTACAGCTGATATAGACTGATATTTCCAGCTGATATAGACTGATATTTCCAGCTGATATAGACTGATATTTCCAGCTGATGTAGACTGATATTTCCAGCTGATATAGACTGATATTTAAAGCTGATATAGACTGATATTTCCAGCTGATGTAGACTGATATTTCCAGCTGATATAGACTGATATTTAAAGCTGATTTAGACTGATATTTCCAGCTGATGTAGACTGATATTTCCAGCTGATTTTCGACTGATATTTACAGCCGATATAGCTGTGACCATGAATTTGACTTCTGCTACAGATGGATTGACATAAAGACAGGCTTTTACCCTTCTGTTGTTTAGACTCTACAGATTAACATACCTATATGTAATTCTTTGAATTCATTTTCCCAAGAAAATGCTACTATGATATTTTTAATCATTTCTGCTGCTTTTATGTATGTTGATCCAACTAGACATTTCAGAAGCATCAATTTAAATTTTTTTCATCATCATGTGGTCATTCATCTTCTGACTAAGTGTTGTTTTATTTTTCTTTTCTACTTAAATATAATCTTATTTGGCAGGTTTACAATTAAACATGCAAAAGACGCATAAATCATAAAAGCTTTACAAAACATGCAGAGAAAAAAGTTCAAAATTTGTCAAATGAATGAATAAAAAAATGACTGCCTTCTTAAATTTCACCCTAACCCTTCTCCAAATCAGACTTTAACCATTAACAGCTTTGATTATTCTGCAAACATGGTAATGAAGATATGAACCATAAAAATATAAATAAATGTTGGTATTTCTCACCGTACATGAAGACGGCTCTGCAGCTCACATCCACACTGTCACCTCCATCACACACACGTTAGCGTTAATCCTCCACATGCACACACACACATGCACGCCAAAGCCACCTCCTCTCATTCAGCGTGGCTGATATCCACGCTAACACACCGATTAAAGTCAGACGATGATTTAAGCAGAGTTTTTAATCACAGACAGGAGTTTTCTTTTTTTAAGATTTAAACTCTGTGTTTGTGAATCAGTCTGCTTTGTTGTTGTTTCAGCTCAATTAATATTCTCAGCAACTCTGAATGCTCAAATATTCCAGCCTGTGTGATCCGGGCCATGTGCAGCAGCTCAGCGCTGCATAATCTGGATTTATTTATCATTCCAGCAGGAACAGAAAGAGGAAAATATCAGAAACCAGCAGAGCCGGGGCTCAAATCAGCTGACTGAGAAATACAGCTTCTGTTTCTACATCTGTACTGGGTTCATGTCCAAATATGGCTCTAAATTTCATGGAATTTACAAATTAGGCTAAAGAAAATGTTAATTTATGCATGTTTTTATTCACTACTACAACGTAAGAGCAAAGAGTCAAAAGGTCAAGGAGCAGGCACTACGCATGAAAAATAAAAATCACTGCAAGAGGAGTTAAAATGCTGCAATGCAGTATGGCAACGCAAGGAAGGTTTATCTAAAGAGCAACGCTCAAAACAAAGCAATGGGCGAACTAACACACAGCATAAACATTAAACAAAAAAACTGGCAACGTAGGAAAGGAGAAAAAATTAATCCCATAAAAATTGAACTATCACAAAATGCCTAAATTGCACAAATAAATTGACTCCTAACTTTATAAAAGAGAATTATAGAAGTTTAGATTTGTCTAAACTGTGCAGAATTTGTTGCTGAGATTTCTGGGATCATAAAAAACATCAGAGTGATACCTCCTGGCGTTTGGTGGTCCAGTACAGAGCAGCAGTCCTGCAGCAGCCTCCGAGGAGCCTGGGATATGGTGGACATGGCGACGGACCTCGGCAGCGACATCCCTCTGGGTAAACTGGGTAGACTGGGCACAGTAAGGCCTCGAGGTAGACTGGGCATGCTGGGAAAGTTGGGGACGGTGATGCCCCTCGGCAGGCTGGGAAAATTGGGCACGGTGATGCCCCGGGGAAGACTGGGCATGCTGGGTAAACTGGGCATGCTGGGCATGGTGAGGCCGCGGGGTAAACTGGGAATACTGGGAGTGCTGACACCGCTGAACAAGGAAGGCATGGTCATCCCTCGCTGCATGCTGGGAAACCTGGGAAGAGTCCCTGTCATCTCCTTGGTGACGGGAAGAGGAGAGGGACGGAGTGACAGGAGGTCGAGTCGTCCTGATGAAGAGGAGGAGTAGTGAAGAAGGAGCGAAGGGGGGAGGAGGCGAAAGAAGAAAATCAGGATTAGATTGAGAAACTTTTCCTCCAGCCTCCTAACATTCCTCCAAGATTTAACCCCTTCAGCCTTAGAGCCCAATGGGATCTGAGCTGAAGGGAAGGGAAGAAGGAAGAGGGTTAAGGACACTGGAAAACGTTTTTTAAAAAACGACTTGTTTTTTATAAATTCTGATACAAACAACTGAGAATTATTCTGAAATGGAGAAAGAATCTGAGAAGATTCAGAAAGCTTGCGACTAGTGTCATATTTTGACATTTTCCTCAGAGTCCCCCCAGAAACAGTTTATAGTCAAAATTCCAACTTAAATCTCTGAATTTTAAGCCCTTATCTCAGAATCCAAACTTTGATTTGAAAATTCTGCCTCTGGTCTCAGGGTTATGACATCAGATTTTTCACTTTGATTTTAGAATTCTGAGATCAAAGCCAGAAATTCTGACTTTGATCTCAGAATTCTGACCTTGATCTCAGAATTCCGTCTTTGATGTCAGGATTCTGACTTTGATGTCAGAATTCTGACTTTAATCTCAGAGTTCTGACTTTCAAATTCTGACTTTGATCTCCAAATTTTGACTTTAATCTTTGAATTCTGACTTTAATCTGTGAATTCTGACTAAGCTACGATTTCAACCCACTTTTTTTTTTCATTATTTTAATTGTCCAAAATTTCATCTGAGATAGGCCAGAATGTCTCTAAAATTCTGTTAAAACAAGCTTTAGGATGCAGGAACATGTTATTTTCTGAAGTCCTCTGTTAACAAGAGGATTATTTTTCTGATGTTTTTATTTATTGTTTAAATGAAAACTGTCCAAAAAACTTTAAGTCCACAGCAGGTTCCCGAAGAATACAACAATGTGTTATATCATATTTCAACATCATATACTAGTTTAGCCTTATAGTATCACAGCAAATCACATTTTTAATCCTATCATCACACTGTAAAAACAAATCTTCTATATACAGTGTTTTTGTATTATTGATGTACATTTATATAGCTGGGTGTCTAGTTTATTTATTCTTTTCTGTTTTGTTTTAAAGAAGCAGTAAATTTCATTGTTCAGCAAAGATAAAGGCGTTTAATCCTCTTAATCTCTATAATTGTAATGTTTTTGTTACAGGAGGATTTTTGGGTCTAAACTTTTATTGTGAAAGATCAAAGTTTCATTTCTTACCTTTTCCACAACTTTACAGACCAAACAATCGGTCAGTTAATGTGGAAATAAATCTGCAGATTAACCCAGGATGGACAAAAACATAATATTCTGATAAAATACATTAAAACAAGCTCTGCCAGGCGGACCCAGCTCTAACATGAATAAGGAAGAATTCAGAAAGCAGAAGTATCTTGGGTTTGATCGTCACATGCACCGATCTCCTACCTGCTCGGCTCCAGCGCTGCTCTCTTCCCGCTGAAGAGACAAAATCAGAGAGACAAAAATACAGACAAGCAGTCGGTTATGTAACATTATCTGAGGCTGGACTGTCCAGCACAGCTGTGATCAGTGATCAATACATGCGATCAATGATCAGAGCTGTGGCATCATAGCTCATCAGAGCAGGACAGCAGCTTTATTTACATCTGAGGGTTTTAATCACAGCAGCGTCTGATGGTTTTAATGTGGAGGAAAGTGAAGAAGGTAAAATCTATATTTAAATATTAGTAATAAAATGTTTATGGATGAGTGGATTGGTGGGGAAACATGCTGCAGTGATGGTGTCAAACATGTCATCACAGCAGAAGAAAACAAACCCCTGCTCTCTGCTAACAGCAGGAGTGGCACCACAGCTCCCCCTGCTGCTGGAATCCTATCACTACATCTGTGTGTCTGGGCCTGTGGGTCTTCTATACTTTCAAACCATCCGAACACCTGAACCTGCATCATTTATTTATCTTATTTGTCAGGGACAACACATTAGCCTTCAAGGACTGGTTCCTTAAAAAATATGACAAAATATCTAGAAAACATGAAAGCCCTGGGCAGTGATCCATATGCTTTATTTCACTCTGTTTGTCTGAACTAGGAGGAAATTCAGGAGGTTTTATTTTTGAGACTTCAGTATCCTTTAGTCTTAGATGGAGGGGAGCATCACAGCCAGCACTGGTGCGCCCTTATGAATGAGGTTTATGATATTTCATATCACTACACAGGGCAGGAACAGACAATCAGGTCTGCAAGGCAAATTATGGAGACGACCTCCCCTACATCCGAGACTAAACTGGTCCATGTAACAGTCACAGAATGTCAGAAAATAGCACCTGCCTCACCTCATATGAATGTTCACACTAATACCTTTACTGTATCTCAAATACTGTTAGAAACAGCATTTTGGTACAATTGATGTCAGAATTCCAACTTTCCAAATTCTGGTAAACATCTGCCAAAATTTCCTCTCGATTTTTATGTTAGAAACAGCAAAGGAGGAGTGATTCAGCTCTAAAAGGGGGATACATTAAAAAGAAGAGTATAGAAAATACAGACAGGAACAAAAACATATCCTTTTGCTATAATCAGAGGTTTGAATGTTTGTGGATCTTAATTTAGAAAAGAAAAATATCTACCATTATGATATGGTGGATAATTTTTAACATTTTTGTTAAGATTGAGTAAAAACTAAAATATCTTTGTGAATTTTTCTACATTTCTTTTTGTAATATGACTCTACAACACTGATCATCAGCTGGCAGCCCGGGGGCCACATCAGGCCCCCCAAAGCTTCCTGTCCGGCCCCCAAAAGATCATTAAATTCAGAAAAGGAGGAAAAGAAGATTTTAAGAGCGTCCTTTTGCTTTAAATATCTGCAGCTGTTAAATCCGTCCTAATTAACATTGAAATAGTTTTAGAATGACTAACCGTTTGATCTGTTTTCACAGAAATTTACTGTCATAATTAGTCGATATTTAAAAAATGGTTAAGGTTTGCAGAAGTGTTGCAAAAATTGGCAGAAAAAAGTTGTGAAAAGAGGTTAAAATGTGTCAAAAAATGGTAAAGGAGGAAAAAATGGGCAAAAGGTTTCAAAAATTAGTTATAATGACAAAAAATAATGCAAGGAAGTAAAGAAAAGGGGTTAAAAAGTGGCAAAAATGGATAATACAGTGGCATAAAGGGGATAAGACATGCAGAAAAAAGTGGTTTAAAGGTGTTAAAATCTTTAAACAATTGGGTTAATGAGGCAAAAAGGGGCAAAAAGTATCAACCAAGGGTTAAAAGTGGGAAAATGGTTTAAAAGTTGCAAAAATTGTTGAAAAAATGTAATAAAAGGGGTTAAAAAGTGGCAAAAATAGAAGAAAAGTGGCAAAAATGGATAAAAGAGTGGCACAAAGGGGATATAATATGCAGGAAATGTGGTTTAAAAGGGGTTAAAAATCATGCAAAAATTGGGTGTAATAATATTTAAATCAGACCAAAATGTTAATTTAATTTTGTGTACTTGAAAGTCTGGCCCCCAGAGTTTCTGCTGGGACTAAATCTGGCCCTTGTGCAGATGTACTTGATGACCCCGGCTCTACAAGGACAGTCAGAACATTATATTATAAATCCGTTACTTTATTACAGAATGTTTTATCTTTTTCACAGATTAAAACTATATTTCAGACCTACTGTGACACTGCATGTGCTGTTTATTCTAAAACAAGAAAAGATTTCCTCTTTATAATAAATGTTCTGTAAAACCCAATCTGAGTCATGACAATAAAGATCTGGAACATTCCCTGAACATTTATCAGCCGGATTAAACCAGTTAAAGGTAATGCCAGATCTTAATTATCCTCCATCACTTTGCTTCCTCCTCTAAAGAAGAGCAGATCCAAGCTTTAAGAGATGACATCATCGTTGAGGCAAGGATGGAATGTTTGATGACTGGTAAATGGCAACATCTACTTTAATGGTATGCAGGAATGTTTTATGAGCTTTATAGGGTGGACATCATCCATAAAGTCAAGGATGGAATAACCTAAAATTTAAAGGATGACATCATCAAATGCAAAGTTTGGAATGTTAGTGAAGCTAGGGATGTTGGGGGTCTGTCCCTCCATTTTTGCCAAATAGTCGGCCATAGTAGTCAGCAACTTTTGAAAAAAGTTAATTTGACCATTACCAGCTGGGTTTTATTCTTAAATTGATCCGTTTAAAAAGTCTTAATTTTACAGGTTGAGTCCGTCCACCTCAGAAAGTTCTCCGATTCTCGCCGTCCCCCCTACAAACAGTCCTCCAAGCTCCGCCTCCAGTTCCTGAAGGTGGCCATGGTTAAAAGTGTCCGTAGCAGCGTTCTCTCCCAGAGTCCTCCACCAGGGCAGCCTGCTCGCCTGCAGCATTGCATTGTGGGAATCACGGGCACGAGTGGCGATGGGACCCGAGGGGCTCAAGAAGGACTCAGCATCTTTGGATGTGACGACAGTGAGGGATGGAGCATCTGTGAGGAGAAAAGGGGATGTTAAAAAATCTGAGATTTTAGTCTCAGCAGAAACAAAACGGGAATGTTTGGTACCAAATCATGGCTCAGTCCTATTTCTAACTTTTACCCTCCATTTCCAGAGCCCCATTCAAACAGAGTCTTCCCCTACGAATGGGACGACTGTCAGGATCCTGACAACATCAGTAGCCGTTAAAGGATGTTCTACAGGCTTTAAAGGGGATGTCATCAAAGGAAGAGGAAGCCATGTTTTACAGGCTTTAAAGGATGATGTCATCAAAGGAAGAGGAAGGAATGTTCTTCAGGCTTTAAAGGATGATGTCATCAAAGGAAGAGGAAGCCATGTTTTACAGGCTTTAAAGGATGATGTCATCAAAGGAAGAGGAAAGAATGTTCTACAGGCTTTAAACGAGGATGTCATCAAAGGAAGAGGAAGGAATGTTCTACAGGCTTTAATAGATGATGTCATCAAAGGAAGAGGAAAGAATGTTCTACAGGCTTTAAACGAAGATGTCATCAAAGGAAGAGGAAGGAATGTTCTACAGGCTTTAAAGGATGATGTCATCAAAGAAAAGGGAAAGGAATGTTCTAAAGGCTTTAAAGGATGATGTCATCAAAGAAAAGGGAAAGGAATGTTCTAAAGGCTTTAAAGGATGATGTCATCAAAGGAAGAGGATGGAATGTTCTACAGGCTTTAAACGAAGATGTCATCAAAGGAAGAGGAAGGAATGTTCTACAGGCTTTAAAGGATGATGTCATCAAAGAAAAGGGAAAGGAATGTTCTAAAGGCTTTAAAGGATGATGTCATCAAAGGAAGAGGAAGGAATGTTCTACAGGCTTTAAACGAAGATGTCATCAAAGGAAGAGGAAGGAATGTTCTACAGGCTTTAAAGGATGATGTCATCAAAGAAAAGGGAAAGGAATGTTCTAAAGGCTTTAAAGGATGATGTCATCAAAGGAAGAGGATGGAATGTTCTACAGGCTTTAGACGAAGATGTCATCAAAGGAAGAGGAAGGAATGTTCTACAGGCTTTAAAGGATGATGTCATCAAAGAAAAGGGAAAGGAATGTTCTAAAGGCTTTAAAGGATGATGTCATCAAAGGAAGAGGATGGAATTTTCTACAGGCTTTAAACGAAGATGTCATCAAAGAAAAGGGAAAGGAATGTTCTAAAGGCTTTAAAGGATGATGTCATCAATGGAAAGGGAAGGAATGTTCTACAGGCTTTAAACGAAGATGTCATCAAAGGAAGAGGAAGAAATGTTCTACAGGCTTTAAACGAAGATGTCATCAAAGGAAGAGGAAGGAATGTTCTACAGGCAGGCTTTAATAGATGACGTCATCAAAGGAAGAGGAAGGAATGTTCTACAGGCTTCAAAGGATGATGTCATCAAAGGAAGAGGAAGCCATGTTTTACAGGCTTTAAAAGATGACGTCATCAAAGGAAGAGGAAGGAATGTTCTACAGGCTTTAATAGATGACGTCATCAAATGAAGAGGATTGAATGTTGATGAAGCCAGGGATGATTTGACCCTTTGTCTTTGGAGTGTTGTATGAAGCAGCAGTCAGCTTCAACTCTTTTTTAAAGGTAAGGATGGAATGGTTTAAGACATTAATAGATGATGAAAGGCAGAAGACGGAATGTTTGTGAAGCTGAAGAAAAGGGTGAAGTTCAGAAGTTGCCACCTACGCCCTAGTGTTTGGCAAAAGAGGCGGGAAAAAGCTTCACAAACATTCTGTACTCTGCCTTTGATGATGTCATCCTTGAATGTTTTAAAACATTCCATTCTTGCCGTTGAAGTTTCATACAACCCTCAGAAGACTCTGTTTTCTTAAATCCCTGCCCACACGTGGACTAAGCCTCAGACTCTGTTCTGATCAGACGTCCGTCTGCTGACTGGCTGAGCGCTACTGTTCCTCTTTTTCCCATTTTCCTCTAAATTACTGTCAAATATTTGAGAAAAACCCGTCCCATCTGCACCCAAAGAGGATTTCTGGACCATCCATGGGTCTGCAGCTGGCTCTTTGAACAGGAGGACTCACAGATGGAGATTCATGAGGAGGGTCTGCTTCCTGAGGAAGAAAAGGAAGGAAATAAGGAGAGGAGGTATATCAGTGTGAAACCTCTGAGCAGCTCCAGCTGTGTGTGAGTGTGAGCCAGCAGAGCCTCCGTCCTCTCCTCATCCCTCCGCTGCTGCTCCCCCCTCCTCAGCTCAGACAGGATCAGCAGCTGCACCTCTTCGTGGAGACGCTGGCACTGCTGAAGAGACGCACGAGACGACTGCAACCAGACAGACAGAGAATGATCCTCAGTAGTCCTCAAAACCTGTCCTGTAACAGCCTTACTGGTTCCTTTTAAAGCCATCAATACTGGAACCCACGTAGCTGAGGAACTAATTCATCAAAAAATACTGGCAGACAGCCACACATCATCTAAATTGCTCAGAAACATTGGCAACATCTACGTGTGAAGCTTTAAAAAGACGATGCAGATTTTGAGTCATCTTATTTTTAACCTTAAGCTCCTGCATGCCCTCTAAATTACACAAAAATATTGGCAGATACTCCTTTATTCATGTGTAACTGAACTCACTTGCTTCACCCAAGGTTGGCTGCAAACAAACTTCCTGTTCCTTGGCATAGAAGCAAAATTTCAACAATGTGCAGGAGTCTGCCAAAATTTGTTGATGATTTAGATTAATACATGACCCAATATTTGAGTCTACAATTTCTACATCCAAAAACATATCAAGATACACAACATCTATCACCATTCAGCCAAAAAACAGGAAGTAAGACAGTTTTCCAATTGCACAAAAACCTTGGCAACACTGGCACCGTTGCACAGAAGGGAAATAATCCTTTAAAAATTAGCAGGCAGGTTCCAACACAATGTGTAATTGCACAAAAAAATTGCCAAGTTGTGTAGGAAAGGAATTTATCCATTAAAGGTTTTCCGTCAAACTAAGAAACAACAAATAAACTGCAAAAATCATGCAACATTGCATCGGTGAGGACTATACCCATTAGACACTGTTTGGACTGCAAAAATATCCTCAACTCTGCTTTCATCAAAATAAGGGTCAAACTGCCACAGAATGACTAAACTGCACAAAAACTTATCAACAACTCCTGTAATGTAAACTGAAAGGAAAAACTGTCTAAAGGTTAGAGGGAACCTGGTGAGGTTGGCTGCAGACAAACTTCCTGTTCTTTGGCGTAAAAGTGCAATTTCAACAGTGTGTAGGAGTTTGCCTGCAATTTCTACTGGTTCAAACCCAATATTTAAAGTGTATAACTTCTACTTTGCAAAGCATATCAGGATATAGACCATATTAAGCCATTCTGCCTAAAAACAGGAAGTATGAGTGTTGTCCGATTATACAAAATCCTTGGCAACATTGCATAGAAGTTGAAATGATTATATTGGGGGCAAACTCCTGCTCAGTGTCTTAGTTGCACATGTTTTTGTAAAGTTGCATGGGAGAGGAATTTATCCATCAAACATTTCTGTCAAAGTACAACAAAGCATCTAAATTGCCCAAAAACTTTGGCAACATTGCATAGGAAAGGAATTTTCCCATCAAAAGAAGTGAGCAAGCAACTACACAATCCCTTAATTTGCACGAAAACATTGGCAATGTTGAGTAGAAGAGAACACCCTTTATCAAAATTTGCAGGTAAACTACAACACAGTGTCTAAACTGAACAAAAACACTGAAAATATTGTGTGGAAAGAGAATTTATCAATCAAAACGTGTAGGCAAATGACTGTGAGATGTCAGATTGCACAAAAACATCTGTAATGTTGGGCAAAGAAGGTAATAATCGATCTGCAAGCTCCTGCATGCCATGTAATAACACAAAAATGTTGGCAATTCTGGGTTGAAGAGGCAGCTTTGGTTAAAGACGTCAGGGGTTTGCCTGTAATTTCTGGCTAATTAAAGTCACTAAATTGCCCATTATCAAGTGTCTAGGTGGAGATGTTGCAGAATCAGAGCTTATAATTTCAGAATCTGATGATTCACGGAGTAAACCGAGATTCTTACAGGATGTGACGCAATGTACTCCTCTACTTGTCTCTTTAGCTCCAACCTTCTGCTGTCCGTCAAACCCTTCTGACCAATCCAGAATGGTGGGATGGGCGGAGCCTTGGCTGCCCGTCGTCTCTGTAGAAAGCAGCGTACCTGCAAGAGACATAGGCGTGTTACGCTCCTGACTATGACATTGATATCAGAGCATGCCTCTGTTCGTACCGCTCTCTGCAGCGTCCTCGCCGCCTTCATCTGCGTCTGCATCCGTCTCAGTTCATGGCAGTGAGTCTCCAGGTAGTGGCGCCGTTCTCTGAAGCCTCTCCAGAAGCTCTGGATGACCACGGCGGCTCGACGCTCGCACTCCAGCAGGAACGGCTGTACCTGGTCTGGACACAAACGCGTGTTTATGGTGGCAGCCGTGATTGGACCGTGGATGTTTCGTGAACAGGAAGTTGACCTGCAGCTTCACTGAACAACAGTAAAAACGTGTTTGTACCGGCAGGCAGCATCTGCAGCAGCTGTCTCTGCTTCTGGTGAAACTTCCTCCTCGCCTGCTGACGCCTCAAACACACCTGTGAGACACGTTTATCCGTATTCATCATTATTATGATCCTTTTTCTTTCATTCCAGCTCCATGGAGGGTGCAGTGTTCCTCTCACCTGATACCTTAGCTCTTCCTCCAGCTGCTGAGCCTCCCTCTGCTGCTGCTGCTGCCTCCGCCGAGCCCTGACACACAGACACGGTTAGGATCTACTTCCTGTTTCTGCAGGAGGGTTAGATCTAGACACTCAGATATCTACCTGTACTTCCTCTGCAGCGTGCTCACGGCTTTGTTTAGGCTCCTTACTCTACGTCTTGTCTGATACGCCCTCCACGCCGCCTGGATCACACACGCCGCTCGTACATGCTCAGTTTCTGACTTCAGAGAGAGAGAGGGGAGTTGCAAGTATAGATGAGGACAGACTAGACCATCCATCAAAAATTGCAAAAAATCGTTGGCAACCTTATTCAACCAGTCTGCAATCGTTTGACATGGAAGTTTTGATTGATGAAGGAAAAGAAATGATCAACTTTTCCGTATCTAAAACTAAAACCAGAGAACAGTCTCACCTGAGAGCGACTCCTCGTCGGTTTGTCTGGCTGAATTAAAGCAATCAGCTGGTTGACTTCCTTTTCAAAGCCCCGCCCCCTCCAGTCTTTGTCCAGTAGGCTGTCAAGACCTGCAGTGACAAAGTTCAAGACTTTTAAACTCTGTTAACTATCAGCAAACCTGCACAGGTAAGTGACATTAGTGACCTTTGAAGGTGAGGAGAAGGGGCAGGACTCGCTGCTCTTGCTGACTGGCCATGAGAAGGATGAGTTTGACAGAAGCTCCGCCCACCGCAGGGTCAGAGCTAATGGCTAATTGGCCAACAGCCTCGTTAAGCAACAGGAGGATGGAGTCATTGGTCAACCCGGAGAGAAAGTCCCTGCAAAGAGAGAGAGAGAAGTTAGATTAATGTTGTTTTTTTGTTGTTTTTGTTGACACTGCAGTGGCGTTACCTGCTGGTCGAACACGTCTGGATCCACATCTGAACGCAGAGCAGCGACACCGCCTCGTCATCACACATCTGGATCTGCTCATAGTGGGCAGAGCTAAGGACTGAGGAGAGGCAGAGAGATCAGAACCACCTGTCCACCTGCTGCTGCTTTCACTGATCAATAAACCGATCAGTCTGTGAGGAGATCAATAATCAGTGACTCACCCTGAGGTGTGAGCCAAGTGTGCACACTGAGCAGCCAGCTGACCGAGTCCATCACCTTCCTGAACGAAGACGCACTCTGACAGAGAGACAGGAGAGACAAGGGTCTCTATTAGTACCTAAAGGGTTAATATGCTGTGAATACAGAAGTTCAGCATTCAAGAGATAAAAACAACAAATTCAAGACACAGTCATACTAAATACACTAAAAACTAACATTAAAATGTCAAAGCAAACATTGTTGATTAAAACCCAGTCATGATAAGGTGCTTTATTACAACATTTTAACAACAAAGAGACGACCAGAGCAAAGAAGTTTAAACTCTGAATCTAAAGAAACATCAACAGAAAATGTCAGAAATAGTCAAACAAGCGGGATGTCTCAATTCAGGGGCTGCAGCCTCCATAGAACTCAGCCTACAGCTCAGTCCCATTTCAAACTTTAACCCCTGACCCCTTGATATAGAGTTACTCCTTATAACAGAGTTACAGATGTAGTGGTGAAATCTGCTTCTATGAAATGTGACGACACTTCCAAGTCACTGCCGCATCACAGGTAGTCATTAAAGAATAACATCATCAAAGGAAGAGGAAGGATTTAAAAACTTCAGAGAAAGACATCATCAAAGGCAGACAACGGAATGTTTTAGAAACTTTGGATGACGTCATCAAAGGCAGACAACGGAATGTTTAAGATACTTTGGATGACGTCATCAAAGGCAGACAACGGAATGTTAAAGATACTTTGGATGACGTCATCAAAGGCAGACAACGGAATGTTTAAGATACTTTGGATGACGTCATCAAAGGCAGACAACGGAATGTTTTAGAAACTTTGGATGACGTCATCAAAGGCAGACAACGGAATGTTTAAGATACTTTGGATGACGTCATCAAAGGCAGACAACGGAATGTTTTAGAAACTTTGGATGACGTCATCAAAGGCAGACAACGAAATGTTTAAGATACTTTGGATGACGTCATCAAAGGCAGACAACGGAATGTTAAAGATACTTTGGATGACGTCATCAAAGGCAGACAACGGAATGTTTAAGATACTTTGGATGACGTCATCAAAGGCAGACAACGGAATGTTTTAGAAACTTTGGATGACGTCATCAAAGGCAGACAACGGAATGTTTTAGACACTTTGGATGACATCATCAAAGGCAGACAACGGAATGTTTTAGAAACTTTGGATGACATCATCAAAGGCAGACAACGGAGTGTTTTAGAAACTTCAGAGGATGTCGTCATCAAAGGCAGACAACGGAATGATTTATTAACTTTAGAAAAAGATGTCATCAAAGGCAGAGAATGGAATGTTTTATAAACTTCAGAGAATGACATCATCAAAGGTAGAGAACATAATGTTTTATAAACTTTAGAGAAAGGCATTACCAAATGCAGAGAAAGGAATGTTTTATTAAAGTCAGGGAATGATATCATCAAAGGCAGAGAATGGAATGTTTTAGAAACTTCAGAGAATGAAATCATCAAAGGCAGATAAAGGAATGTTTTATTAACCTCAGGGGATGACGTCACCAAAAGCAGAGGACAGAATGTTTTATAGACTTCAGAGAATGACATCATCAATGGCAGAGAATGGAATGTTTTATATCAAAAAAAGTAGACTTCTACAAAATAACTAAATTCCACAATTGGCAATGTTGTGAAGAAGAGGAACTGTTCATCAGGATTGGTGATGAAGAAGAGAAGACTAACCATTAAAAGCTCATGGCAAACAGTACACAGCTTTAAAACTGCACAAATACATTGGCAAAGTTTAGTAGAAAAAGAACTTATGCAACAGTAATTGAAAACAAACCACTACAAAATACCATGTAAAAGCTGTGTAGAAGAGAAACATAACTAAAACTAATTCATGTCAAACACACGCCATGTAAGCTGCACAAAAACATTGGCAAATTTTTTAGAAGTGTGTAAACTACTCTTTCTCACCTCTGCATGTTTCATCATGTGACTGGCCAATGACAGGAGTCCATCCATGACTGACGGCAGGAACAGCTGATGAAAGGTCTCTAACCGTTCCCCGGGGTCGACCCCCACGCAGCTGGAACTACACATGGAGAAAACACACATTCATACCAGACTAAACAGTGGGGGGGACTCTTTGTGAATATTTAACAAAAGTCTGACACAGAGACGTTAACGTGTACCTGGTGATATGGGCGAGTGTGGCGGCGGCGCTCCAGCTCCCCTTCAGTTCTCTGGGGACTTGATTGAGAATGAGGACGCAGTGACTCAGAACGCCGCTCTGATAGAGCTGAGACTTCACATGAGTCAGAACGCTGCCATCTGCGTGTACCGCCGCCATGTTTAAAACCTCTGACAGACACAGGAAAAGGAAGTTCAGTGACTATTCCAACATCTTTGACCCTCAGAGTCTTTATTTCTGCAGGTTCTCTATGACAGACCATTTATGTTGGCAGGGTTAGGGTTAGGGATAACAGAGATTTACTATCAAGCATCATGACCCCAAAAAACAAGCTATAGATAAATAACTGCACGGTTATTAACAAACTCTTATTTTTATCCATTAAAGAAAGACAGTTGTGATAAATGTTGAATTTACTGTCTAGATAAGTCTAAAACTGAGACTCACTGTTTAATCCAGAGTTCAGCAGGAGGATCTTCTGCTCCAGGTTCAGATCTTCGTCCTCCAGCTGTCTCTTCAACTCCAACACGGCATCATCCTGCTGGGACACCATCCTCACCATAACACACTGTATACAGTCACAGAGACAAAAATGATTAAACTACAGATCTGGAGCTCTGGTGGCCTAGTGGCTTAAGGTGCGCCCATGTGGCGCTTTCCCACATGCCTCTCCTCAGACTCTGCATGAACATATGAGGACACTAGCCTTCCTTGACATCGTCATAACTGTTCCATTATGCTTGAGATAATCTCCAGGATGTCTGTTAAAGTTTACAGAACCTGCTGGAGAAGTCAGTAGAATCTACTATGACATCTTCATGGACATTTTATGTGATAGAATTCGAGAAATTGGCTAAGAAATATTCAAGGACTTTCATGGAAACCTCTGAAAATTAATTTTACATCTTTTGTCAATTTGCTTGGAAATTTGGGGGCAGCGGGACCTTAGAATTTTTCATGTTTTTTTTTTTTTTTAATTTTAATTTTTCAATTTTTCAAGGATTTTAACAGAAATTTCAGGTAATGTTTTGAGGGGAGATGTTTTTTGAAATCATTTTCTTGGAATTTTGAGGAATACATTTGTTTATTTTTTAGAATTTGGTAATAAATTTTAGGGGGAATTTGCTTTCAAATTTTGAAGAGCTTACCAGTAAATTGTCAAGTATTTGCTGGGGGAATGTTTTTTTTCTAAAGATTTGTTTTTGGCCTTTTTGCCTTTATTTGATAGGACAGTGGACAGAGTCGGAAACAGAGAAGAGAGTGGGGAGAGACATGCAGGAAATAGTGCCACAGGCCGGATTCGAACCCGCGTCGCCTGCATATATGGCACGCCTTAACCACTCGACCACCGGCGCGCCTGCTGGGGGAATTTTTGAGATGTTTTTTGATATTTTGGAGTTTTATTGGTAGTTCTGAAATTTTGGGAATTTCAAGGATGTTTGTGAAATTGATTCATTCATATTTTGTGTTTTTTTGAGAGGGGAGGGGGGTTTTCAAGCATTCAAGGGAATTCTTTGGGAGAATTTTCTATCATTCTGTTGGAATTTTGGGAAATCATTTGTAAATATTAGAGGAATTTACTGATGTTTTTGAGTATCTTCTATGAAAATTTTTAGATATTTTTGTATAATTCAGAGAGTGTCCTTAAAAGTTTTTGGGTAAATTTACTTTTAAACTTTTTAGCACTAATTTGCCTGAATGTTTGAGAGAATCTGTTCAAAGATTTTCAGGGATATTCATGGAAATTTGGTAGATTATTCTATTTTAGAGGGTGGGGGGGGTCGAAATTTTCAAGATTTTTGATGGAAATTTTGAGAAATTTCTTTCAGAGATTTTTTTTTGCCATTGTTGGCAATTTGATAATAATATTTATGTATTTACGTTTTGGTGTAGGGGCTGTTTTAAACTATTTTAGGTATTTTCGTGGAAATTAGCTTGATGTTTTTGTGAACTTGTTTTTTTGGTGGGTTGGGCTGTTTTAAACTATTTTAGGTATTTTCGTGGAAATTAGCTTGATTTTTTTGTGAACTTGTTCTTTAGGTGGGTGGGGCTGTTTTAAACTATTTTAGGTATTTTCATGGAAATTAGCTTGATTTTTTTTGTGAACTTGTTTTTTGGTGGGTGGGGCTGTTTTAAACTATTTTAGGTATTTTCATGGAAATTAGCTTGATTTTTTTTGTGAACTTGTTTTTTGGTGGGTGGGGCTGTTTTAAACTATTTTAGGTATTTTCGTGGAAATTAGCTTGATTTTTTTGTGAACTTGTTCTTTAGGTGGGTGGGGCTGTTTTAAACTATTTTAGGTATTTTCATGGAAATTAGCTTGATTTTTTTTGTGAACTTGTTTTTTGGTGGGTGGGGCTGTTTTAAACTATTTTAGGTATTTTCATGGAAATTAGCTTGATTTTTTTGTGAACTTGTTCTTTAGGGTGGGTGGGGCTGTTTTAAACTATTTTAGGTATTTTCGTGGAAATTAGCTTGATTTTTTTGTGAACTTGTTTTTTGGTGGGTGGGGTTGTTTTAAACTATTTTAGGTATTTTCGTTGAAATTAGCTTGATTTTTTGTGAACTTGTTTTCTGGTGGGTGGGGCTGTTTTAAACTATTTTAGGTATTTTCGTGGAAATTAGCTTGATTTTTTTGTGAACTTGTTTTTTGGTGGGTGGGGCTGTTTTAAACTATTTTAGGTATTTTCGTGGAAATTAGCTTGATTTTTTTGTGAACTTGTTTTCTGGTGTAGGGGCTGTTTTAAACTATTTTAGGTATTTTCGTTGAAATTAGCTTGATTTTTTTTGTGAACTTGTTTTTTGGTGGGTGGGGCTGTTTTAAACTATTTTAGGTATTTTCGTGGAAATTAGCTTGATTTTTTTGTGAACTTGTTTTTTGGTGGGTGGGGCTGTTTTAAACTATTTTAGGTATTTTCGTGGAAATTAGCTTGATTTTTTTGTGAACTTGTTTTCTGGTGTAGGGGCTGTTTTAAACTATTTTAGGTATTTTCGTGGAAATTAGCTTGATTTTTTTGTGAACTTGTTCTTTTGGTGGGTGGGGCTGTTTTAAACTATTTTAGGTATTTTCATGGAAATTAGCTTGATTTTTTTGTGAACTTGTTCTTTAGGGTGGGTGGGGCTGTTTTAAACTATTTTAGGTATTTTCGTGGAAATTAGCTTGATTTTTTTGTGAACTTGTTTTTTGGTGGGTGGGGCTGTTTTAAACTATTTTAGGTATTTTCGTGGAAATTAGCTTGATTTTTTTGTGAACTTGTTCTTTAGGGTGGGTGGGGCTGTTTTAAACTATTTTAGGTATTTTCGTGGAAATTAGCTTGATTTTTTTGTGAACTTGTTTTTTGGTGGGTGGGGCTGTTTTAAACTATTTTAGGTATTTTCGTTGAAATTAGCTTGATTTTTTTGTGAACTTGTTTTCTGGTGGTAGGGGCTGTTTTAAACTATTTTAGGTATTTTTGTGGAAATTAGCTTGATTTTTTTGTGAACTTGTTTTTTGGTGGGTGGGGCTGTTTTAAACTATTTTAGGTATTTTCGTGGAAATTAGCTTGATTTTTTTGTGAACTTGTTTTTTTGGTGGGTGGGGCTGTTTTAAACTATTTTAGGTATTTTCGTGGAAATTAGCTTGATTTTTTTGTGAACTTGTTTTTTGGTGGGTGGGGCTGTTTTAAACTATTTTAGGTATTTTCGTGGAAATTAGCTTGATTTTTTTGTGAACTTGTTTTTTTGGTGGGTGGGGCTGTTTTAAACTATTTTAGGTATTTTCGTGGAAATTAGCTTGATTTTTTTGTGAACTTGTTTTTTGGTGGGTGGGGCTGTTTTAAACTATTTTAGGTATTTTCGTGGAAATTAGCTTGATTTTTTTGTGAACTTGTTTTTTGGTGGGTGGGGGCGTTGCTTTAAAGAATTCCAACATTCAGGTCATTTTCATGGAATTTTGAGGAATGTATTTGCAAATTTTAATTTTTGCAAATTCATTCCGACTTTTTGTCTAATTTGTAAACATTTCTAATAATTATGACTTGTCAGCACATTATTCAGCCTAAATTTTTGTCATACAGTTTTGTCATTGTCATTTCAACTTTTAGTTATCTATTTATGTTTTTACTCACTTAATTTGTTCAGTTTCATGGAAAATTGACTTTGAATTGTTGGGGAATTTGCTTGACAGTTTTAATGAACTGACATGGAGTTTTTGATGATAAAGTTTCACTGAAACATTTGGGGGACATTTAAATATTTTGTTTTTTCAGGTTCTACTGATCCTAGTGTGTGAAACTAAAACACAGACTCAACGGTAAACACAGGTAGACAGGCATATCAGCGGGTCTCTACAGCACTTTAATCTCACCTGGTAACGGTCCTCTCCTCTCCCTCACGTGTCACGGATTCAAACGGGTAGCCAATTTATCCGTAACACCGGTTAGCACTGACGTTAGCATGTACACCGAGGGATTAACTTGACAGAACGGTGACAGTTAGCTACAATAAAATCCACACAGAAGAGAGCTAACAGCTGAAACAGTCTTCAGACGGCTCGTTGAGTTATAGGGGCGAGTAAAATTACCTGAATGAGCCAGAAAAATACGTTTTTCTAGCTTGTTCGATTAGCCTCTAGTTTGGACGGACTCAAAACGCTCTGCTGTTTCTACGGCAACATGACGTCATTACGCTGCGACGTCGCTTACCTCTCCCTCTGCACCAAAACAGAGCTAATAGAGAAATACCTAGCTAACTATTTACTCATATCTCTATAAAAAATCGATCTATTGACATGAAACAGGCAATAAAACTGGATTTATTAATAAAGCTAACACACAAATATTTCAGATGATTGAACCGACAGCGTTTTAAAACGTGTAGTTTAAATTTACACATTTAAATATAAAACAACATTTATTTTTGGTGTTTATTATCAGTAACCTGTCTTTAAAACCCTGTAGTTGAATAAATACATCTCTCTTGATTGTCCAGGAGGCTGTTTGTAAACTGCTATGTGATTATTAATCCTCTGGATGGCGCTAGAGATTTAGTTTGGGTCACTAAACTCTCACTGCCGTTTTTACTCTCTCACTCATATTTTATTGTTTTAATATTCATTTAAAATATTATGCAATAAATAAACTATTAATTATTAAATAATTTACAGCTGGAAATATAATTAACACAAAAAAACTCTGAATCATTCATATCTACTGCCTTTGTCTTATTTTTACTCTTAAATTAGATTTTTAAAAGTCTTGATTTCTTTTTCTTATGTCCCTCTTTTTTGTTTTACTGCCAGTAGGTATATTTCATGGAAATAAAAACATACACATTTTTTTAGACTTTAATGTTTTAACTATCCCGTGCATCTATTAACTTATTTTAAAGCTTTTTTTCCCCCAAAAATGTCTGCCCATAGCTCTGGGTCTAGTTCTGCTCTGGTTTTCTGCCAGGTTTTAATTGCAAATTAAAAAAAAATATATATATATATAAAACTCACATATCTGACTGCTAATCATGTAATTTAGATTTATTTAATCATTTTGACATTCATCTCACAATTTCAAAGTTTATCTCAAAAATTTGACTTCATGTTTGAAAATTTGTACATTTTAATCTCATCTCATAATACAGTCATGGACAAAAGTATTGGCACCCCTGGAATTTTTCCAGAAAATACACCATTTCTCACAGAAATTGTTGCAATTACAAATGTTTTTGGTATACATGTGTTTATTCCCTTTATGTGCATTGGAGCAACACAAAAAATCTGACGAAAAAAGCCAAAGGTGACATAATTTTACACAAAACTCAAAAAATGGGCCGGACAAAATGATTGTCCCCCTTTTAAAACTGTGGGTAAATCATTTTATTTCCAGCGTGTGATGCTCAGTTAAACTCACCTGTGGCAGTAACAGGTGCTGGAAATCTAGAAATCACAGCTGAAGCCAGTTAGAATGTCTAAAAGTTGACTCAGCCTTTGTGTTGTGTGTCTGTGTGTGTCACACCAAGCATGGAGGAGAGAAAGAAGAGCCCAGAACTGTCTGAGGACTTAAGAAGCAAAATAGTGGAAAAATATGAACAATCTCAAGGTTAAAGACCATCTCCAGAGATCCTGAAATTCCTTTGTCCACTGTGTGTAATATAATCAAGAAGTTTATAACCTATGGAGCTGTGGCTAATCTCCCTGGACGTGGACGGAAGAGAAAAACTGACAAATGAATGAAACACAGGATAGTTGGAATGGTGGATAAACATCCTCAGTCAACTTCCACACAGATTCAGGCTGTCCTGCAGACTCAGGGTGCAAAAGTGTCAGCTGGGACCATACGTGGTCATCTGAATGAGATGAAGCGCTATGGCAGGAGACCAAGGAGAACCCCACTGCTGACAAAGAGACATAAAAAAGCCAGACTGGAGTTTGCAATAATGTACCTGAGTAAGCCTCAATCCTTCTGGGAGAACATTTTGTGGACAGATGAGACTAAGGTAGAGCTTTTTGGAAAGCAGGTCATTCTACTGTTTACAGAAAACAGAATGAGGCCTACAAAGAAAAGAACACAGTACCTACAGTCAAACATGGTGGAGCTTCAAGGATGTTTGGGGTTGTTTTGCTGCCTCTGGCACTGGGTGCCTTGACTGTGTGCAAGGAATCATGAAATCTGAGACTATCAAAGGATTTTGGGCCGCAATGTAGGGCCTAGTGTCAGAAAGCTGGGTCTGGGTCAGAGGTCACGGGTGTTCCAACAGGACAATGACCCCAAACATACCTCAAAAGGCACCAAGAGTCCAGATCTAAATCCCATTGAACTCCTATGGAGAGATCTCAGAACTGCTGTTGAAGAGGCATCCTTCAAATCTGAGAGACCTGGAGCAGTTTGCTAAAGAAGAGTGGTCCAAAATTCCAGCTGAGAGGTGTAAGAAGCTTGTTGATGGTTATAGGAAGAGACTGGTTTCAGTTATTTTTTTCCGAGTGTGAAACCAAATATTAAGTTGAGGGTGCCAACATTTTTGTCCGGCCCATTTTTTGAGTTTTGTGTAAAACTATGTCAATTTAGTCTTTTTTCTTCAGAGTTTTTGTTTTGTTCTAATGCACATAAAGGAAATAAACATGTATACCAAAAATATTTGTGATTGAAACAATTTCTGGGAGAAATGGTGTATTTTCTGGAAAAATTCCAGGGGTGCCGATACTTTTGTCCATGACTGTAATTACTTTGTTTTTTAAAATTTCTATTTTTTATCTCATAATTTTGACATTTTATTTTGAAAAATTTAATTATCTCGTAATTTTGAGTATCTCAAATTTTTGACCTCTTATCTCATCATTTTGATTTCATATTTTTTTTCTTTTAATTTTTTTTTACATAACTCTACGTTACAGTTTTTCTTTTTTAGTGGCAGTGTTGGGCCTCCATACATCACTGGGCTCAGGCTAATGACTGGTGCTTTAATGTCTTATTTTGTAAACAGCAGACTGTGGTCTAGACCTGCCCCCTAAAGTCTCCTCGGATCCGGTTAGTTGTGAATCGTTCTGAACAGTCAGACTGATGTAGAGTCACAGCAGCAGCAGTAGTAGTACCGGGAGAGGCGGGGGAGTGTGTGTCAGTGTGTGTGTTCGTGTGTGTGTGTTGCAGCAGCTGCTGCAGCCCTCGTGCACAGCGCCCCTCTCTCTCTCTCTCTCTCTCTCTCTCTCTCTCTCTCGCGGTGCGCCTGCGTGCTGACACACACCGAGAGACCGAGCATCCGCCGCCTGGACCGGCAGGAGGGGAGCGAAGAGCCGAGAGAGGAGCCCCGGGGGCTGCTGGAGCTTCGCGGAGACGGTAACGGAACAGAAACGTGCTCGGAGTCGGTAACGGTGACGTGATGTGATGCGATGCCGCGCGGGATCACGGTAACGTAAGAAGAGCAGCAGAGAGCAGCGGAGGAGGAGAGGAGGAGGAGAGGAGGAGGAGGATGCAGCAGTGACCGAAGGATCGGTACCGGAGGAGGAACACGTCCACCGAGTCTGCCCGGGTCCGGGGTCTGATGATCGGATGTAAAGCCGCGGGGATGGACGGGTAGGAGGCCGGGAGAGGAGCGGAGAGACCGACGGTACATAACGGAGGAGGAGGCGCCAGGCTGAGGAGCAGAGGAGGAGGAGGAGGAGGGAGGATGAATAATCCGGTGGATGGAGGAGGAGAAGCGGGCCCGGACGGCCTGGCGACGGCAGGTAGGGTGTGTGTGTGCGCGTGTGCGTGCGTCCGTGCACGCGCGCGTGTGTGTAGTGGGAGCTGCTGTCGCCATGATGCCTCCACATCCGCCCATTGACTCAAAGAGAAAGAGAGAGAGAGTAGGCTGGCGGTGTCAGCATCCCTACAACAGACCGAGCTCGTGTGTGCGCGCGTGCGCGTGCGTGCATGTGCATGGGGGTTGGAGGGTCCCCACCAAGGAGGATTGTGGGAAGGCCTGCCTGGTTATGAACTGGGAGTGTGATAGGTGGTAGAAGGGTTTAATGGTCTCGTGGTGCAGTGAGGGTGGACTATCAGTGGTATTCAGTCTGTTAGATAGGGCCGGGCAACAGAGAGAGGTTTATCACTACAGTAAGATGATAGGGTAAGACTGGAATGTTTACAGCAAACATACAGGAAATACGGTTTTTACAGAGTAACTAAACGCTCAGAGCTCTTTTCATCTCTAAACCTCGGTTTGGCTCTAAATATGCACATTTTAGCCTGAAAAATTCTACATTTTTGTTAAAATGTCCTCAGGGACCGCCCTACAGTTACCGTTGACTAGTAACAGCCAACAACCCAAAATCACGCTCCGCCAATCAGAGACGTTGCTGAGACACTCTAGGATTGTGGGTGATGTAGTGCCGCTGACTTTGAATGACACTGAATTACAAGGAAAGTTACTCCTCACCAGTTCCACCCACTTTTTCCAAATGTTGCCAATGATTTTGAGCAATTTAGACAGAAGCAAGGGTTTCCTCAATTGCATAAATATATTGGCAACATTAAAAAAGGAATGTAACTACAGAGGGGAATTTTAATTTTAAATTTCAAATTGCACAAATTCATTGACAACATCAGGCAAAGATGGTAAACAAGTGGGAAGTAAGGGATCCTAAATTGAACAAACATGTAGAGAACACTTGGAAAACGTAAGTGCAACTCCTGCGGTGAAAGAGTTTCCCAAATTGCTCAAAGGAATTGGCAACACTTCTTAGGATAAAGGGTTGTCCTCTTTTCCAAATGTTGCCAATGATTTTTGGCAATTTAGACAGGACGCAGATATTTTCCTAAATTGCATTACTATATTGGTAACATTAAAAAGGGAATGTAACTAGGGAGGGGCAAAGACGTCTTGAATTTTTCAAATTCTTAGGCAACATTTAGAATTCTGGGAGAAGTGAGGTCTTCCTTTATTGCACAATTACATTGACAACACTGGAAAAAGACAGTTCAGCTGGCAAGATGAGAAAGTTGCCTAAATTGCACAAATAAACTGTCAACATTGGGAATGTAGGAGGAACTGAGGAGAAAACCCTAGCCTCTTCAGCCATTTTTCCAAATGTTGCCAACATTTTTGTGCAATTTAGACAGGAAAGGGAGTTTCCTAAATTGAATATATTGGCAACATTAAAAGGGAATGGAAATATGGACGAGCCAGGGCTTCCTAATTTCTGCAAACTTCTTGGCAACATTTAGAAATGTAGTTGGAAGATGCAGGATGTAACATTTTCCTAAATTGATCAGATTCATTGACAACATCAGGCAAAAGATGGTAAACGAGTGAGAAGAAATCCTTAATTGCACAAACATGTGGAGAACACTTGGAAAAGTAAGTACAACTCCTGAGGTGAAAGAGTTTCCCAAATTGCTCAAAGGAATCGGCAATACTTGTTAGGTAAAGGGTTTTCCTCTTTTCCAAATGTTGCCAATGTTTTCCTGCAATTTAGACAGGACGTGGATATTCCAATATCGGACAATTACGGAAACAAAGTTAGTAGAACTGGCAGGGGTTTCTTAGTGGCACAAATTCTTTGGCAATATTAAAAAATGTGGATGGAATATGTCCCTCATTGCACAAATTCACTGGCAACACTGGGAGAAGATAGTAGAACTGACGAGAAGTGAGGGTCTGCTAAATTGCTCAAATAAATTGTCAATATGTATCTGTACAGATATAGGGTTTTCTTTACTCCCCGTCAGTTAGTTTTCCAAACGTTGCCAACGTTTTTGTGCAATTTATGCAGGGTACCTTGGTGGCACATAAACATTAGCAACATTAAGAAACAGCAGGGTCTTGTCCCTTACCAGTTCAACCTTTTTTCCCAACTGTTGCCAATGTTTTTGTGCAATTAAGACAGGACTTGGGTATTTTTGTATTGAACTATTAGGAAACATTCAGAATAGTTGGTGGAAATTGTGAGGAACAAGGGTTTCCTTATTGGCATGTGGCAATATTTAGAAATATTGGTAGAATATGCGTGATGTGACATTTTCCTACATTGCACAAATTCATCGACAACACCGCAAAAAGATAAGAGATGCTGAAGAGTTGCTAAAAAGTGCAAATAGATTAGCTGTATTTTAAAAAAGGAGTGGGAGGAGCCAGGGATTCCTAGATTGCAGACATTTCCTGGCAACATTTAGAAATTGGAGGATTATGGCAGATGAAGACAGTGGAGCTGATGAGAAGTGAGGCTATCCTACATTGGACAATTAGATTGGCAACATTTGGAAAAGGGGCTGCAAGGAGCAAGACTTTTCTAAATTGCACAAACACACTGGTAATACTTGTAGGGATCAGGGGTTTTCCTTGCTCATTGCCAGTTCCCTCCACTTTTCCAAATGTTGCCTACATATTTGCATGCTCTCACTCTCTCTCTGGGTCAAATATCAAACTGAAGATCATGACGTTTTTGCATGTTTGGATCATCAGAATGATGCCGTGGTTCTCCAGTGGTGTGGCTTTAAGTAAGTCTAGGCGTGCCGTGTAAATGTGTGCAGCCGTGTGTTACTACTACAACTATAAATCAACTAAAGATAATGGGTCAAATAGGGTTAATATAACATGCAGATGAACATGCTGTACCTGGAGATTTTGGCTTGATCTTACGTGTGCCTTGTGCAAATATAGTGTGAAAACAAATGGAGATGGAGTGTTTTTAAAGAGAAGATGATGAGAACCTTAATCTCTGGAATAGTTGCTGATGTGTTTGGGGATTTATGATATGGACTATCATGTAGGAATGCACATGCTTGTTATTTTGAGAAGCAGATCCATCCCTCAAACTTCCTGGTGTTTAACTGGCAGCTTGTTTCTTAATCTGCATAATAAGGGGAAGGTTAGCAGCAGATTATGGTAATACTAGTTTGTCCAGTGTCCGGCTTTATTAGCAGAAGGATAAAAACACAAATCTCTTCTGGTCAATGAGGCCGAAATATTTCACTTTTTAATCTCATAATTAGTCCGTTTACCCTCTTACATGCCTGATTTCTTCACTCATGTCTAACATTGTTCTGTGTAGAAGATTCAAGAAGAACTGGGTCGAAATTTTGGATTAAAACTATTAAACAGCTTCTGTGAGCTGATGGGGAATGTTAATCTACTATCATTAGTTTAAAGCTTCATTTGGAGTAACAGTTCAACTTTTTTACAGGAAATACTGCCATAACTGTAAATACTTTGTTAGTTTTACCCTAAAGGAAGTGTCAGTACTGCTGTTCACTGTAATCATCATAACCAGGCTTTTATTGTGAGACTATTTAATTAAATACTTCCTCTAATATCCCAGTCTTTTCTTCCCTTCTTTGTCTGAAATAATCCTTTCTTTATAAGAATAGGTTTCAATGTAAAAGGGCCTTTACTAGGGATATGCTTCAATGTGAGATGGGCCTTTATTCGGGATATGCTTCAATAAGAGAAGGGCCTTTTTTAGGGACAGTCTTAAATATAAGAAGGGCCTTTATTACGGAGAAGCTTCGACGAGAGACGGGCCTTAAATTGGGAAAGGCTTCAATATTGGAGGGGCCTTAAACTGAGACAGGCTTAAATAGGAGAAGGGCCTTTATTAGGGGCAGGATTCAAGATAAGAAGGGCCCTAAATTGGGACAGGCTTCAATAAAAGAAGAGTTTTAAATTGGGACAGGCTTCAATAAAAGAAGAGTCTTAAATTGGGACGGGCTTCAATGTAAAAAGAGGGGCCTTAAAATGGAAAATGGTTCAATATGTAAAGGGCCATTATTACAGAGAGACTAATATATGAGAAGGGCTTTTATTAGGGAGAGACTAAAATATGAGAAGATCTTTTATTAGGGGGCGACATCAATATGAGAAGGGCCTGAAATTGGGACAGGCTTCAATATAAGAGGGGATTTTATTAGGGAGAGGCTTCAATAAAAGAAGTGCCTTAAATTGTGACAGGCTTCAATAAGAGGAGGGCCTTAAATTGTGACAGGCTTCAATGTGAGAAGGGCCTTTATGAGGGAGATGCTTCAATATAAGAAGGGCCTTAAATTGGGAAAGGCTTCAATAAGAGAAGGGCCTGAAATTGTGACAGTCTTCAATAAAAGAAGTGCCTTAAATTGGGGCAGGCTTCACTATGAAAAGGGCCTTAAATTTGGACAGGCTTCAGTAAGAGAAGGGCCTTAAATTGTGACAGGCTTCAATAAAAGTAGGTCCTTAAATTGGGACAGGCTTCAGTGTAAGAAGAGGGGCCTTAAAATGGGTTAGACTTCAATATGTCAAGGGCCTTTATTATGGAGAGATTAATATTTGAGAAGGGCCCTTTATTAGGGAGAGACTTCAATATGAGTAGGGCCTTAAATTGGGACAGGCTTCAATATGAGAAGGGTTTTTATTAGGGAGAGGCTTTAAAATGAGTAGGGCCTTAAACTTGGATAGGCTCCAATAAGAGAAGAGCCTTAAATTGGGACAGGCTCTACTTCGAGACAGGCCTTTATTAGGGGTCGACGTCAATATAAGAAGGGCCTTAAAATTGGGACAGGCTTCAATAAGAGAAGGGCATTTATTAGGGAGATGTTTCAATATAAGAAGGGCCTTAAATTGGGACAGGCATCAATAAGAAGAGGGCCTTAAATTGTGACAGGCTTCAATATAAAAAGGGCCTTTATTAGGGGTCTATGTCAATATGCGAAGGGCCTTAAATTGGGAGAGGCTTCAATATGAGAGGGGCTTTTATTAGGGACAGGCTTCAATAAGAGAAGGGCCTTAAATTGTGTCAGACTTCAATAAAAGAAGTGCCTTAAATTGGGATAGGCTTTAATATGAGAGGGCTTTCATTAGGGAGAGGCTTTAATATGAATAGCGCCTTAAATTGGGACAGGCTTCAATATGTCAAGGGCCTTTATTACAGAGAGACTTATATATGAGAAGGGCCTTTATTAGGGAGAGACTTCAATATGAGTAGGGCCTTAAATTGGGACAGGCATCAATATGAGAAGGACCTTAAATTGGAACAGACTCTACTTTGAGACAGGCCTTTATTAGAGGTTGACTTCAACATGACAAGTTCCTTAAATTGGGACAGGCTTCAATATGATAAACTGTTTCTAACTTCACACATGAACAGCAAAGATGGAAAGCAAGTGTAGTAAATCTACACTGGAAAGAAGATTTAACTTGGGCTTTAATAAGACAGTAAATAAATATATAGGGGATATTGTTATTAAGATGTTTATGTGTTTTATTATCATGTTGTCATTGAGTAGACCTCAAGAAGAGTAGCTGCTGTAGTATGAAGCTGATTGGGCTCTAAATAAATAAACCTATTCTTTATTGGTGCCTGTTTAAGTTCAGGGTAAACCAGCCTATCTATGCCCATATTAAATAACATTATGGCATCTGAGGTTATATCAGCCAGATCTATAGAGCTTTTATGATCAGAGGAAACAGTAAGGCAGCTTCACAAAGACTGACCTGACAACCGGACAGAGATTTTGCTTAAAGCAGCAGAAAAATCTGAAAAGAGGAGATGAAGTGAAGGAGATTTTGACTGAGGGAGGATCTTTGTCGGTCAAGACAGGGACTGATAAGTGAATCTATCCAGAAATTTACAGAAACAAGCGACTTATAAAGCTCTGAATTGAATAACTGCTAAATGTTTGAGGATCTGGTGATCATTCGGGCTGATAGCGATGTTTTTTACTGATTCTTTTTTCAGCAATTCTTTTGGTGCAGAACTCAGAGAATCAACATTTTCGCTCTTGAATGGCTAAAACAGGTCACTTTTGTGCTCAGTTAAAATCTCTTAATTGACTCAGTCGTTAGGTAGACCAGAAGGCAGCATTAAATTAATCTGACACAGCAGATAAACATGTCTGTAAACAGGGCTGATATCAGCTGATACTGATGTTAAACTGTCATGTCTGAGCTGAAACTGTCCTTACGCCTGTGGTTTACTATGTTGGCTGGAATTTTTAAATCCTCTCCTGCCTTACCATATTAGCCAATTAGCCAGTTTCAGCTTAAAGTGGTGTTTATTGGTAAGCTTGAGCTGCAGTTTTATTGCTATTTTCATATTTCCAGTCATTTTTCAAAACTAAGCTAACTAGCTCCTGGCTACTGTCTTTAGCTCCATACTAAACAAGCTGGTACTGACGGGGGATGGTGTTGTCCAGAAAGGACTGATGCCACCTGCGGTGAAAATGGTGTTGGTTTTTCTTTGTTTTTGCCTTATAGCGGTCATGGAATGTCAGAAATTACATTTGGAAAAGTTTGCACCAGCACTGAAGCTTTTTGTAAGGCTTTGGGGCCCAATCCCAAAATGATGAGAGCCATAACCCACAAATGGGGAAACCTGTAACATTGGTGAACCTTCCCAGGAGTGGCAAGCCATCTCTAAGGGTTTGGGGCTCAATCCCAAAATGGTGGCAGCCATTATCCACAATTGAGGAAAACTTGGAACAGACGTGAAGCTCCCTAGAAGTAGCCAGCCTTTTGTAAGGCTTTAGGGCCCAATCCCAAAATGGTGAGAGCCATTGCCCACGAATGGGGAAAACCTGGAACAGAGGTGAACGTTCCCAGGAGAGGCAAGCCATTTTTAAGGTGCTTGGACTCCAGCCAACCACAGTGAGAGCCCTAACCTACAAATGGGGAAAATTTGGAACAGTGGTTAAGCTAGTCAGGAGCGGCTGGCCATTTCTGAGGTTCTGGTGCTACATCAGTCAACGACGGGAGCCATATCCCACTAATTGGGAAAACCTATAATAGTGGTGAACCTTCCCAGGAGTGGCTGACCTTTTGTGAGGCTTTAGGGCTTAATCCCAAAATGATGAGAGCCATTGCCCACAAATGGGGAAAACTTTGAACAGAAGTGAACCTTCCCAGGAGAGGCAAGCCATTTTTAAGGTGCTGGGACTCCAGCCAACCACAGTGAGAGCCATAACCCACAAATGGGGACAACTTGGAACATTGGTGAAGCAAGTCAGGAGCAGCTGGCCATTTCTGTGGCTTTGGCGCTACATCTGACAACGGCGGGAGCCATATCCCACTAATTGGGGAAACCTGTAACAGCGGTGAACCTTCCCAGAAGTGGCTGACCTTTTGTAAGGCTTCAGGGCTCAATCCCAAAGTGATGAGAGCCATTACCCACAAATGAGGAAAACTTAGAAGAGAGGTGAACCTTACTAGGAGAGGCAAGCCATTTTTAAGGTGCTGGGACTCCAGCCAACCACAGTGAGAGCTTTATCCCACAAATGGGGAAAATTTGGAACAGTGGTTTAGCTATTCAGGAGTGGCTGGCCATTTCTGAGGCTTCAGCGCAACATCCAACAACGGCGGGAGCCATATCCCACTAATTGGGGAAACCTGTAACAGCGGTGAACCTTCCCAGAAGTGGCTGACCTTTTGTAAGGCTTCAGGGCTCAATCCCAAAGTGATGAGAGCCATTACCCACAAATGAGGAAAACTTAGAAGAGAGGTGAACCTTACTAGGAGAGGCAAGCCATTTTTAAGGTGCTCGGACTCCAGCCAACCACAGTGAGAGCCCTAACCTACAAATGGGGAAAATTTGGAACAGTGGTTTAGCTAGTCAGGAGCGGCTGGCCATTTCTGAGGTTCTGGTGCTACATCAGTCAACGACGGGAGCCATATCCCACTAATTGGGGAAACCTATAATAGTGGTGAACCTTCCCAGGAGTGGCTGACCTTTTGTGAGGCTTTAGGGCTTAATCCCAAAATGATGAGAGCCATTGCCCACAAATGGGGAAAACTTTGAACAGAAGTGAACCTTCCCAGGAGAGGCAAGCCATTTTTAAGGTGCTGGGACTCCAGCCAACCACAGTGAGAGCCATAACCCACAAATGGGGACAACTTGGAACATTGGTGAAGCAAGTCAGGAGCAGCTGGCCATTTCTGTGGCTTTGGCGCTACATCTGACAATGGTGGGATCCATTGCCTACAAATGGGGAAACCTGTAACAGCGGTGAACCTTCCCAGGAGTGGCAAGCCATCTCTAAGGCTTTGGGACTCCAACCAAACTTAGTAGGAGCTATTAACAAGAAATAAGGTAAACTTGGAACAGTGGGGACCCTTCCTAGAAGTGGCCGGCCTTTTGTAAGGCTTCGGGGCCCAATCCCAAAATGATGAGAGCCATTGCCCACAAACGGGAAAAAACTGGAACAGATGTGAACTCTCCCAGGAGAGGCAAGCAATTTTTAAGGTGCTTGGACTCCAGCAAACCACAGTGAGAGCCCTAACCTACAAATGGGGAAAATTTGGAACAGTGGTTAAGCTAGTCAGGAGCGGCTGGCCATTTCTGAGGCTCTGGTGCTACATCAGACAACGACGGGAGCCATATCCCACTAATTGGGGAAACCTATAATAGTGGTGAACCTTCCCAGGAGTGGCTGACCTTTTGTGAGGCTTTAGGGCTTAATCCCAAAATGATGAGAGCCATTGCCCACAAATGGGGAAAACTTTGAACAGAAGTGAACCTTCCCAGGAGAGGCAAGCCATTTTTAAGGTGCTGGGACTCCAGCCAACCAGAGTGAGAGCCATAACCCACAAATGGGGACAACTTGGAACAGTGGTGAAGCAAGTCAGGAGCAGCTGGCCATTTCTGTGGCTTTGGCGCTACATCTGACAACGGCGGGAGCCATATCCCACTAATTGGGGAAACCTGTAACAGCGGTGAACCTTCCCAGAAGTGGCTGACCTTTTGTAAGGCTTCAGGGCTCAATCCCAAAGTGATGAGAGCCATTACCCACAAATGAGGAAAACTTAGAAGAGAGGTGAACCTTACTAGGAGAGGCAAGCCATTTTTAAGGTGCTGGGACTCCAGCCAACCACAGTGAGAGCTTTATCCCACAAATGGGGAAAATTTGGAACAGTGGTTTAGCTATTCAGGAGTGGCTGGCCATTTCTGAGGCTTCAGCGCAACATCCAACAATGGTGGGAGTCATTGCCCACTAATTGGGAAAATTTCAATGGTGAACTTTAGCAGGAGTGGCAAGCCATCTCTACCACTCCTACCAAAGACAACCAACAATGGTAGGAGCCATAACCCACAAACTGGGAAAACCTTGGACAGTGGTGGACCTTCCCAGCAGTGGAAGAGAATGTCAGGCCATCAGTTCATGACCTCAAGATCAAGCACACTTGAGTTATGGAGTAGGACAATGATCCCAAACACACCAGCAAGTCCACCTCTGAATGGACTAAAAACTAGATGAAGGTTCTGGAGTGGTCTAGTCAAAGTCTGGACTTAAATCTGACTGAGATGCTGTGGGATGACCTTAAACAGGCCACTCATGCTGGAAAACCCTCCAATGTGGCTGAATTACAACTATTCTGCAAAGAAGAGTGGGACAACATTCCTCCACAGTGATAAGAAAGACTCACTGACAGTTATCACAAATGCTTGCTTGCAGTTATGCTGCAAGGATGGAACATCCAGGGGTTTAGGGGCGTGTAGATTTGGATGGCTCAGATTTAAACATTAAATCAAAGTTTATAATTCAGACATTAGGATTAGACAGCGTACTCATGTATGATCAGACGAACCTTTAGGTGGTAAAAATGGCGTCTAAAGCCTAAATCATGAATATTTCTGGCTCAGATCATGAATGAGGATGTAAGGACAGGCTGATCTCTAGAACAGCAGCTCTCCTCGTGTGAATGAACTGTCCGAGCAGCGTGGGCAGACCTTGTGTTCACATGTAACATGTCTGAGAGCCTGCAGCCACTAATGAGCCCGCGGTGGGCGCTTGTGGCCGTAAACATGCCGCTGCGGCGTCTGAACTCTGCTGCTCGATCACCGGTCTGATTGATCCTCGATCGGGCTGACTGATCCTGAACCAGCCGTCAATCAGAGCGTCTCCACGCCGTCGTAGAGACTGGGAGAAGGGATTACCATCCCGATGAAGCTGTCTCTCACCAATAAAACACAACCACAGCCAGTGTAAAGCCCAAAATAGCCCAAGTACGGAGCAGATGAAAGGCCTTCACTGTCGCTCTGTCAGGACTCATCACGCATTATGCAACGGCAAATAATGAAAGAATCTCAACACGGCGTCCTCTGACTCTCCGAAATGTCAGCCTGCAAGACATGAGAGCATCAGGGCCACAGTGACGCCACAATTAGGAGCCAAGGAGTCAGAAACTAAATCATTTATCACCCACAGTAAGATATATAGTACTTTATGATCTACAGAGTCAGAAATATCGTCATTTATGATCTACAGAGTCAGAAATATAGTAGTTTATGATCTACAGAGTCAGAAATATAGTAGTTTATGATCTACAGAGTCAGAAATATAGTAGTTTATGATCGACAGTCAGAAATATAGTAGTTTATGATCTACTAAGTCAGAAATATATTAACTCAAATATATAGACATTCATGAGCCTTAAAGTGAAATATAAAGTCATTTATGAGCCTTAAAGTCAAATATATAGAGATTTATGAACCTTATAGTCAAATATATAGACATTTACGAGCCTTGAAGTCAAATATATAGACATTTATGAGCCTTATTCTCAAATATATAGACATTTATGAAGCTTCAAGTCAAAAATTTAGACAATTATGAGCCTTGAAGTCAAATATATAGACATTTATGAGCTTTAAAGTCAAATATATAGACATTTTTGAAGCTTGAAGTCAAATATATAGACATTTATGAGTCTAGAAGTCAAATATATAGACATTTATGAGTCTAGAAGTCAAATATATAGACATTTATGAGCCCTAAAGTAAAATATATAGACATTTATGAGCCTTATAGTCAAATATATAGACATTTACGAGCCTTGAAGTCAAATATATAGACATTTATGAGCCTTATTCTCAAATATATAGACATTTATGAAGCTTCAAGTCAAAAATTTAGACAATTGTGAGCCTTGAAGTCAAATATATAGACATTTATGAGCCTTATACTCAAATATTTAGACTTTTTCGAGCCTTGAGGTCAAATATATATAGACATTTATGAGCCTTGAAGTCAAATATATATACATTTATAAGCCTTGAAGTCAAATATATAGACATTTATAAGCCTTATACTCAAATATATAGACAATTATGAGCCTTATAGTAAAATATATAGACATTTATGAGCATTAAAGTCAAATATATAGATATTTATGAGCCTTAAAGTCAAATATAGACATTCATGAGCCTTGAAGTCAAATATATAGACATTTATGAGCCATGAAGTCAAATATATAGACATTTATGAGCCTTAAAGTCAAATATAGACATTCATGAGCCTTGAAGTCAAATATATAGACATTTATGAGCCTTAAAGTCAAATATAGACATTCATGAGCCTTGAAGTCAAATATATAGACATTTATGAGCCTTAAAGTCAAATATATAGACATTTATGAGCCTTAAAGTCAAATATATAGATATTCATGAGCCCTAAAGTCAAATATATAGACATTTATGAGCCTTAAAATCAAATATATAGACATTTATGAGCCTTGAAGTCAAAAATATAGACAATTATGAGCCTTGAAGTCAAATATATAGACATTTATGAGCCTTAAAGTCAAATATATAGACATTTATGAGCCTTATATTCAAATATATAGACATTTATGAGTTGTAAAGTCAAATACATAGACATTTATGAGCCTTAAAGTCAAATATATAGACATTTATGAGTTGTAAAGTCAAATATATAGACATTTATGAGCCTTAAAGTCAAATACATAGACATTTATGAGCCTTAAAGTCAAATATATAGACATTTATGAGTTGTAAAGTCAAATACATAGACATTTATGAGCCTTAAAGTCAAATATATAGACATTTATGAGCCTTGAAGTCAAATATATAGACATTTATGAGTTGTAAAGTCAAATACATAGACATTTATGAGCCTTGAAGTGAAATATATAGACATTTATGAGCCTTATATTCAAATATTTAGACTTTTTCGAGCCTTGAGGTCAAATATATATAGACATTTATGAGCCTTGAAGTCAAATATATATACATTTATAAGCCTTGAAGTCAAATATATAGACATTTATAAGCCTTATACTCAAATATATAGACAATTATGAGCCTTATAGTAAAATATATAGACATTTATGAGCATTAAAGTCAAATATATAGATATTTATGAGCCTTAAAGTCAAATATAGACATTCATGAGCCTTGAAGTCAAATATATAGACATTTATGAGCCATGAAGTCAAATATATAGACATTTATGAGCCTTAAAGTCAAATATAGACATTCATGAGCCTTGAAGTCAAATATATAGACATTTATGAGCCTTAAAGTCAAATATAGACATTCATGAGCCTTGAAGTCAAATATATAGACATTTATGAGCCTTAAAGTCAAATATATAGACATTTATGAGCCTTAAAGTCAAATATATAGATATTCATGAGCCCTAAAGTCAAATATATAGACATTTATGAGCCTTAAAATCAAATATATAGACATTTATGAGCCTTGAAGTCAAAAATATAGACAATTATGAGCCTTGAAGTCAAATATATAGACATTTATGAGCCTTAAAGTCAAATATATAGACATTTATGAGCCTTATATTCAAATATATAGACATTTATGAGTTGTAAAGTCAAATAAATAGACATTTATGAGCCTTAAAGTCAAATATATAGACATTTATGACCTTTAAACTCAAATATATAGACATTTATGAGCCTTAAAGTCAAATACATAGACATTTATGAGCCTTAAAGTCAAATATATAGACATTTATGAGTTGTAAAGTCAAATACATAGACATTTATGAGCCTTAAAGTCAAATATATAGACATTTATGAGCCTTGAAGTCAAATATATAGACATTTATGAGTTGTAAAGTCAAATATATCGACATTTATGAGCCATATAGTTAAATATTTAGACATTTATGAGCCTTATAGTCAAATATATAGACATTTACGAGCCTTGAAATCAAATATATAGACATTTATGAGCCTTATACTCAAATATATAGACTTTTACGAGCCTTAAAGTCAAATATATTTATACATTTATGAGCCATAAAGTCAAATATATAGACATTTATGAGCCTTGAAGTCAAATATATATACATTTATAAGCCTTGAAGTCAAATATATAGACATTTATAAGCCTTATACTCAAATATATAGACATTTGTGAGCCTTAAAGTCAAATATATAGACATTTATGAGCCTTGAAGTAAAAAATATAGACAATTATGAGCCTTGAAGTCAAATATATAGACAATTATGAACCATAAAGTCAAATATATAGACATTAATGACCCTTAAAGTCAATTATATATACATTGATGAGCATTATATTCAAATATATAGACATTTATGAGTTGTAAAGTCAAATACATAGACATTTATGAGCCTTAAAGTCAAATATATAGACATTTATGAGCCTTATCAAATATATAGACATTTATGAGTTGTAAAGTCAAATATATAGACATTTATGAGCCTTGAAGTCAAATATATAGACATTTATGAGCCTTGAAGTGAAATATATTGACATTTATGAGCCAAATAGTTAAATATATAGACATTTACGAGCCTTGAAGTCAAATATATAGACATTTATGAGCCTTATAGTCAAATATATAGACATTTACGAGCCTTGAAGTCAAATATATAGACATTTATGAGCCTTATACTCAAATATATAGACTTTTACAAGCCTTGAAGTCAAATATATAGACATTTATGAGCCTTATACTCAAATATATAGACAATTATGAGCCTTGAAGTCAAATATATAGACATTTATGAGCATTAAAGTCAAATATATAGATATTTATGAGCCTTAAAGTCAAATATAGACATTCATGAGCCTTGAAGTCAAATATATAGACATTTATGAGCATTAAAGTCAGATATATAGATATTTATGAGCCTTGAAGTCAAATATATAGACATTTATGAGCCTTAAAGTCAAATATAGACATTTATGAGCCTTGAAGTCAAATATATAGACATTTATGAGCATTAAAGTCAAATATATAGATATTTATGAGCCTTAAAGTCATATATAGACATTTATGAGCCTTGAAGTCAAATATATAGACATTTATGAGCCTTAAAGTCAAATATATAGACATTTATGAGTTGTAAAGTCAAATACATAGACATTTATGAGCCTTGAAGTGAAATATATAGACATTTATGAGCCTTATATTCAAATATTTAGACATTTATGAGCCTTATGTTCAAATATATAGACATTTATGAGTTGTAAAGTCAAAAATATAGACAATTATGAGCCTTGAAGTCAAATATATAGACATTTATGAGCCTTAAAGTCAAATATATAGACATTTATGAGCCTTATATTCAAATATATAGACATTTATGAGTTGTAAAGTCAAATACATAGACATTTATGAGCCTTAAAGTCAAATATATAGACATTTATGAGTTGTAAAGTCAAATATATAGACATTTATGAGCCTTAAAGTCAAATACATAGACATTTATGAGCCTTAAAGTCAAATATATAGACATTTATGAGTTGTAAAGTCAAATACATAGACATTTATGAGCCTTAAAGTCAAATATATAGACATTTATGAGCCTTGAAGTCAAATATATAGACATTTATGAGTTGTAAAGTCAAATACATAGACATTTATGAGCCTTGAAGTGAAATATATAGACATTTATGAGCCTTATATTCAAATATTTAGACATTTATGAGCCTTATGTTCAAATATATAGACATTTATGAGTTGTAAAGTCAAATATATAGACATTTATGAGCCTTGAAGTGAAATATATAGACATTTATGAGCCTTGAAGTTAAATATATCGACATTTATGAGCCATATAGTTAAATATTTAGACATTTATGAGCCTTATAGTCAAATATATAGACATTTACGAGCCTTGAAATCAAATATATAGACATTTATGAGCCTTATACTCAAATATATAGACTTTTACGAGCCTTAAAGTCAAATATATTTATACATTTATGAGCCATAAAGTCAAATATATAGACATTTATGAGCCTTGAAGTCAAATATATATACATTTATAAGCCTTGAAGTCAAATATATAGACATTTATAAGCCTTATACTCAAATATATAGACATTTGTGAGCCTTAAAGTCAAATATATAGACATTTATGAGCCTTGAAGTAAAAAATATAGACAATTATGAGCCTTGAAGTCAAATATATAGACATTTATGAGCCTTAAAGTCAAATATATAGACATTTAAGAGCCTTAAAGTCAAATATATAGACATTGATGAGCCTTATATTCAAATATATAGACATTTATGAGTTGTAAAGTCAAATACATAGACATTTATGAGCCTTAAAGTCAAATATATAGACATTTATGAGCCTTATATTCAAATATATAGACATTTATGAGTTGTAAAGTCAAATATATAGACATTTATGAGCCTTGAAGTGAAATATATAGACATTTATGAGCCTTGAAGTGAAATATATTGACATTTATGAGCCAAATAGTTAAATATATAGACATTTACGAGCCTTGAAGTCAAATATATAGACATTTATGAGCCTTATAGTCAAATATATAGACATTTACGAGCCTTGAAGTCAAATATATAGACATTTATGAGCCTTATACTCAAATATATAGACTTTTACAAGCCTTGAAGTCAAATATATAGACATTTATGAGCCTTATACTCAAATATATAGACAATTATGAGCCTTGAAGTCAAATATATAGACATTTATGAGCATTAAAGTCAAATATATAGATATTTATGAGCCTTAAAGTCAAATATAGACATTCATGAGCCTTGAAGTCAAATATATAGACATTTATGAGCATTAAAGTCAGATATATAGATATTTATGAGCCTTGAAGTCAAATATATAGACATTTATGAGCCTTAAAGTCAAATATAGACATTTATGAGCCTTGAAGTCAAATATATAGACATTTATGAGCATTAAAGTCAAATATATAGATATTTATGAGCCTTAAAGTCATATATAGACATTTATGAGCCTTGAAGTCAAATATATAGACATTTATGAGCCTTAAAGTCAAATATATAGATATTCATGAAACTAATGTCAAATATATAGACATTTATGAGAATTATAGTCAAATATATATACATTTATGAGCCTTAGAGTCAAATATATAGACATTTATGAGCCTTAAAGACAAATATAAATACACTTATGAGCCTTGAAGTCAAATATATAGACATTTTTGAGCCTTGAAGTCAAATATATATACATTTATGAGCCTTGAAGTCAAATATATAGACATTTATGAGCCTTAAAGTCAAATATATAGACATTTATGAGCCTTAAAGACAAATATATAGACATTTATGAGCCTTATAGTTAAATATATAGACATTTATGAGCCTCATTGTCAAATATATAGACTTTTACGAGACTTGAAGTCAAATATATAGACATTTATGGGCTTTATAGTCAAATATATAGATATTTATGAGCCTTGAAGTCAAATATATACACATTTATGAGCCTTGAAGTCCGATATATAGACATTTATGAGCCTTGAAGTCAAATATATAGACATTTATGAGCCTTATAGTCAAATATATAGACATTTATGAGCCTTGAAGTCAAATATATAGACATTTATGAGCCTTGAAGTCAAATATATAGACATTTATGAGTATTAAAGTCAAATATATAGATATTTACGAGCCTTGAAGTCAAATATATAGACATTTATGAGCATTATAGTAAAAAATATAGACATTTATGAGAATTATAGTCAAATATATAGACATTTATGAGCCTTAAAGTCGAATATATATAGACATTTAAGAGCCTTGAAGTCAAATATATAGACATTTATGAGCCTTAAAGTCAAATATATAGACATTTATGAGCCTTAAAGTCAAATATATAGACATTTATTAGCCTTGAAGTCAATTATATAGACATTTATGAGCCTTGAAGTGAAATATATAGACATTTATATGCCTTGAAGTCAAATATATAGACATTTATGAGCCTTGAAGTCAAATATATAGACATTTATGAGTCTAGAAGTCAAATATATAGACATTTATGAGCCTTGAAGTCAAATATATGGACATTTATGAGCCTTAAAGTCAAATATATAGACATTTATGAGCCATATTCAAATATATAGACATTTATGAGCTTTATATTCAAATATATAGATATTTATGAGTTGTAAAGTCAAATATATAGACATTTATGAGCCTTGAAGTGAAATATATAGACATTTATGAGCCTTGAAGTGAAATATATTGACATTTATGAGCCATATAGTTAAATATTTAGACATTTATGAGCCTTATAGTCAAATATATAGACATTTATGAGCCTTGAAGTCAAATATATAGACATTTATGAGCCTTATACTCAAATATATAGACTTTTTCGAGCCTTGAGGTCAAATATATATAGACATTTATGAGCCTTGAAGTCAAATATATATACATTTATAAGCCTTGAAGTCAAATATATAGACATTTATAAGCCTTATACTCAAATATATAGACAATTATGAGCCTTATAGTAAAATATATAGATATTTATGAGCCTTAAAGTCAAATATAGACATTCATGAGCCTTGAAGTCAAATATATAGACATTTATGAGCCATGAAGTCAAATATATAGACATTTATGAGCCTTAAAGTCAAATATATAGACATTTATGAGCCTTAAAGTCAAATATATAGATATTCATGAAACTAATGTCAAATATATAGACATTTATGAGAATTTTTGTCAAATATATAGACATTTATGAGCCTTGAAGTCAAATATATATACATTTATGAGAATTTTAGTCAAATATATAGACATTTATGAGCCTTAAAGTCAAATATATAGACATTTATGAGCCTTAAAGTCAGATATATAGACATTTATGAGCCTTAAAGTAAAATATAGACATTTATGAGCCTTATATTCAAATATATAGATATTTATGAGTTGTAAAGTCAAATATATCGACATTTACGAGCCTTGAAGTCAAATATATAGAGATTTATGAGCATTATAGTAAAAAAAATTTGACATTTATGAGCCTTGAAGTCAAATATATAGACATTTATGAGCATTAAAGTCAAATATATAGACATTTATTAGCCTTGAAGTCAAATATATAGACATTTATGAGTCTAGAAGTCAAATATATAGGCATTTATGAGCCCTAAAGTCAAATATATAGACATTTATGAGCCTTGAAGTCAAATATATAGACATTTATGAGCCTTATAGTAAAATATATAGACATTTACGAGCCTTAAAGTCAAATATACTGACATTTATGAGCCTTAAAGTCAAATATATAGATATTCATGAGCCTTGAAGACAAATATATAGACATTTGTGAGCCTTGAAGTCAAATATATAGACATTTATGAGCCTTGAAGTCAAATATATAGACATTTATGAGCCTTAAAGTCAAATATATAGATATTCATGAAACTAATGTCAAATATATAGACATTTATGAGAATTATAGTCAAATATATAGACATTTATGAGCCTTGAAGACAAATATATAGACATTTATGAGCCTTGAAGTCAAATATATAGACATTTATGAGCCTTGAAGACAAATATATAGACATTTATGAGCCTTGAAGTCAAATATATAGACATTTATGAGCCTTGAAGACAAATATATAGACATTTATGAGCCTTGAAGTCAAATATATAGACATTTATGAGCCTTGAAGACAAATATATAGACATTTATGAGCCTTGAAGTCAAATATATAGACATTTATGAGCCTTGAAGACAAATATATAGACATTTATGAGAATTATAGTCAAATATATAGACATTATCCTATCCTATCCACACAGACTCATGTAAACTCTGATTTTCAGTGGGTTTTTTCCTGAGGAGGGAGATAATTAACTGATTGTGTGATCATAAATGACTGATTTCTCCTCTTTTATGTTCTGTGTTCAGATAGCTGCTGTTCCCTGGTTTATGGATGTTTTCTATCAGTATGGCTTAAGTTGACCTGTTTATTTGTGTAAAGAGGTTGATTTAAACAGCAGCCCCCTCCTCTTTAATCCCCTGCTGGTCTAAGAGAAAACAATTAGAGCAGACTGAAGGGGGTTAGGGTCCGAGGTCTTGGTCTGAGGTTTTGGTTTGGGCTTTGAGGCGAGGGTGAAGGAAGAGGTTCAAGGACGTAGATGAAGGAGAAAGAGGAGTGGATAAATGTGTTTTTAGCCCCCTCCTCTCTCAGGGTTAGCGCCGCCATCGAGCTGCTAATGTGAGATGTTTAATGCCTCAGTGTGGTGTGCTGGATTAGCTTCGTCCCGCTGTGCAGGATGATCTGATGCACACAGGAGGCTCGTCTGTCTGCAGAGCTGCAGCCTTTTATTGAAGCGTCCGTCAGCTCCTCTCTGAGCTCTGATTGGCTGGTTTCAGATGAGAAGGTGGGACTGCTTTGGTATGTGAGGCCTTTTTCAGGAATATCTGTGCAGAAATAAGCCAATGAACGGTGTCGTCACTAAATATGATGAGTGATATTAACTCCAGAAGATAAACGGAGCGGCTTAATGGGGTGATGAGTGTTTGCATTAGCAGCAGGGCTCAGGCAGCCAGCTCTCTCTCATAGAAACACTAAATTAGCTGATCTCTTTAAATGCAATGGAGCCGTTTTCTTTGTTTAATAATGCACAGAAGAATGTTTCTGCAGACAGTTTAACAAAGGTTCTCTGACTGACAGTAGGGGGCAGCAACGAGCCTAGAACTGTGATCAAAACTTTAACACACACACATACATACATATAGACAGACAGACAGACAGACAGACAGACAGATAGATAGATAGATAGATAGATAGATAGACAGACAGACAGACAGACAGACAGACAGACAGACAGATAGATAGATAGATAGATAGATAGACAGATAGATAGAGGTCAGGAGATAAGCGAAGGAAAAAGTTGGAAGGTAGAAAGTCATGATAAAAGTACAGATTATGAAATAGTAACAATTGTGAGATAAAAAAAATTGAATAAAGATAGATAGATAAAAGTAGTGAGTAAAAAGACATGAGATAAACAGTCAAGATATGCAATAAAACAACCTGAAAAAAGTAATGAAATAAAAGTACAGATTATTAGGAAAAAAAGTCATGTGATAAATGTCATGAGATAAATAGTCACAATAATGAGATGAAAAACCACCAGAAAAAGTCACAAGATAAAAAGTCATGAAATAAAAGTCATTAGATAAAAGTCATGAGATCAACAGTCAAAATTATGAGATAAAATTCAAAGATGATATTAAAGCGTCCAAACTATAAGATTAAAATTCAAATTTCTGAGATAAAAAGTTTTCAGATAATAAGGCCACATTTAAAGTATGAACTAGAGAACGAATGAACCTCTGCAGGAAGTTGCTGTTCTGTTGCTGTATCTCATCATACTGCTCACTTGTGATGGACCTCATTTATTTTCATCAGAAAGTACTGAAACATTTCCACAAGGGGGTGCTAATGTTTGAAGTTGATCAGTTATTTCTCCAGTTTGACATATTCTAACTTGTTGATAGTAAATTTCTGCTGTTAATGAAATGTTCCGTCTCTGTTTCTCAGGCTCGGGCAAAGCAGAGAGCGTTCGAGCAGTTGACGTCTTGACGGTGCTCAGAGAGAAAGTGGCCTTTGTTTCAGGTGAAACTCTCACTTATCCCTGCTTTTAACCTACTTTGGTACAGTTTGGCCCTGATTTGGTTAAACACAGTCATTTATCACTGTTTTTGTTTTGCCCTGATCTGATCCAGTTTAAATAACCTTTTTTTTTCAGGTGGGCGGGACAAACGTGGCGGACCAATCCTGACCTTCCCTGCCAGGACCAATCATGATCGAATAAAACAGGAAGACCTCAGCCGGCTGGTCACGTACCTGTCGACCATACCAAGGTAAACCTGTCTGCCCGTCTCACTCTCAGTAACAAGAATCTTCCAGGTGTAAATGTACGGTGGCCCTAAAGGTCAACTGTTAAAGTATTGTCCAAACATTTGATCAAAGTCGTAAAATACATGAAACACTGAACCAACTCACTGGGCACAAAAAATTAATAAAAAACAAAAAGAAATCCTAAAATGCAAAATATTTAAATATATCTGCATTTTCTGAAATGTTTTCTTTGCATTTCAGAAAATCTGTTTTTTTTTTTTTTGTTTGTTTGTTTTATATATCTAAGGCATTTTATCAACTATTTTCACATTAAGTGAAGTGTTTTTTATTATCTGCATTTTTAAGTATTCAAAAAATAAATTTTATATGTGTGATTTTATTAAATGTCTAAATCAGTGATTTAGAGATTTTAGACATGAATGGCGGCGCGTGTTGATGCAGTGGACTAGCACTCTTCCCCAGGTAGCAGCCACTTACACCCAGAACAACTTACACCCAAACCCAACTTATCAGCCTAAACCAACCCTGGACAAGCTCGACCCCGGAAGGATATCAATGTTCTTAAATTTTAGCTGCTACAGGAATCCTGCTGAATGAAATGTCATTGTATGAACTGTGCAATGACAATAAAGCTCCTTTTTTTCCTACATTTATAAAATATTTCAGTCAAATATTTAGTGTTTGCTATTTTTGTATTTAGTAACATTTTTTGTGCCTTTAACTTATTCTATTACATTTATAGTTTGAATTCAGTACTTTTTATTTATTTATTTTAGATATTCTTTAATTTTATTCACTGTGTATGATTGTAGTCATTTTTCTCAATTTGTGAAAAAAAAAAATGTATGAAGTATAAATAAAACTATAATAATTCTGGTCCCCACTAACCACCTGTCTTTCATCTGTCAGTGAGGATGTGCGAGCCCGGGGCTTCACCGTGGTCGTGGACATGCGGGGCAGTAAGTGGGACAGCGTGAAGCCGGTTCTACGGACGCTGCAGGAGTCATTCTCCTCAAACATCCACACTGCGCTGCTCATTAAACCCGACACCTTCTGGCAGAAACACAAGACCAACCTAGGCAGTGCCAAGCTCAGCTTCGAGGTACGAATGTAATACGAGAGATAGGAACTACTACAATACTACTACTCTAACAAAACTACTACTATTTATTAGAACTCTGTTAGATAGAACCACTAGTGACACATGAAGTACTGCTGTTAAATTAAATTAAAAATTCTGAGATCAAAGTCAGAATTCTGAGATCAAAGGCAGAATTCTGAGATCAAACCCAGAACTCAAAGATCATAAGCAGAATTCTGAGATCAAAGGCAGAATTCTGAGATCCAAAGCGGAATTCTGAGATCAAAGCCAGAACTCAAAGATCAAAAGCAGAATTCTGAGATCAAAGCCAGAACTCAGATATCATAAGCAGAATTCTGAGATCAAAGGCAGATTTCTGAGATCCAAAGCGGAATTCTGAGATCAAAGCCAGAACTCAAAGATCATAAGCAGTATTCTAAGATCAAAGGCAGAATTCTGTGATCAAAGCCAGAACTCGGAGATCATAAGCAGAATTCTGAGATCAAAGGCAGAACTCAAAGATCATAAGCAGAATTCTGAGATAAAATGCAGAATTCTGAGAATAAAGTCAGAGTTGCAGTCAGAAGTGCCCCACCATTTCAGTGCTGATATCTGAGGATCTACTGGTGCCGGTCCTGATTCTTCTAATGTCTTCACTTCAGAAGTTTCTTCGTTGACCTTTTTGTATCTTCTTCTGTTTACAATCACTATTCCTTTCTCTGTCTCTCCTTCTGGATCCAGACAAGTCTCGTATCAGTGGAGGGTCTGTCCCGCCTTGTCGACCCCTCCCAGCTGACATCTGACCTCGGCGGCTCGTTGGAGTACGACCATGTGGAGTGGACCGAGCTGCGTCTGGGTCTGGAGGAGTTCTCTGGGGCCGCCACGCAGCTGCTGGCCCAGCTGGACCAGCTGGAGGCCGGACTGAACCGCATACCAGAGCCCCAGGACGTGGATGAGGCCCGCAAGTGAGGAGCTGCTCTGATTGGTTAATAAACAGTCAATTAAGTCGGTTTCCCTAACCCCCCTGATGTATTCATCCTCAGACTCCTGGAGGAACACGGACGCCTCCGGAACACCATCACCACCGCACCTGTGGACGCCCTGGAAAGAGAGGGGCGGAGCTTGCTCCAGCGAATGCGCCTAGGTCCCTCTCATGGTGATTCTTCAACGGAGGGCGGCGGTGGGGGCGGTAGTCACGGGAGCTGGCTGTCTGGCGGAGCCGACTTCCAGAGCGTGGCTCCAAAGGTCTCGTCCTTGCTGGACCGGATGCAGGCAGCTCGAACTCACCTGCTGCAGAGCTGGAGTGATAAGAAGTTACACCTGGACCAGGCACTGCAGCTACACCTGTTTGAGCAGGATGCCACCAAGGTAAGCTCTACAGCAAGGGGCTTGTCCTGTAAATGACCTAAGTGGTTAGAGAGGGACGTAGAGGTGAACACAGGTGTGACAGCAGACTTTATCTGCTCTCTCTCTCCTTCAGATGTCAGAGTGGATCGCCCACAGTAAGGATCTGTTCGTGCAGAGTCTGGCGGAGGTCGGTCAGAACCACCAGCATGCCCTCGACCTCCAGACGCAACACCAGCACTTCACCGCCAACTGCATGGTCAGTGAGTTTGGTGGAACGTGATGTTAGAATGTTGTAATGTTTCTAAGTTTGAATGTTTAAATGTTGTAACATGTTTTCAGTTGGAATGTTGTAATGTTGTGTGAAATGTTCCTTTAAACACCTCCTGACCATTCCAGAATGGCAGCGTGAATGTGGACAGCGTAGTTACCGTGGCGGCGAGGCTGGCAGAGGCGGGCCACTACGGGGCGGAGCGTATTGCCCTGGTGTCGTCACGGTTACAAGAAGACTGGAAGTCCCTGACAACAGCACTAGAGGAACGTAGCAACACACTCGCCATGGCAACAGGCTTCCATCAGGGAGCGGAGCAGGTGATAAAAAAAAAAAAAACCTTCTATATTAATAAATAATATTTTACCTAATCTTGAATTTATTCATTCAGTTTAAGCCTCTATTTAGATTTTATATCATTCAATCATATTATTAAGATAATATTTTAAATGTTCCTATTTTTTATTAAAAATTTTAAAGTATACCTTATCTATTGGTACTTTTGGATTTTTAAATTTCAAATCTTTTATCTCTAAAATTAAGGTTCTTAAATTAGATTTTTAATAAAATAATATAATCTTTATTTAAGTTATATTTGAGTGTATTTTAATTTCTGTGGTTATATTTTAGATTTTTTAGTTGTTAAATTTGTAATCACGATTTCAGTTTGAATGAATTAGTTTTAAAAAGGAATTTTTCTTTGAGTTTAACGTTAAATTTTTTTTCTAACTTGAATTTAAATCTTTTTGAATTTTTAAACATATTTGTAATATCTTTACTTTATGTATATACTTTATCATTATTATTGGTATTATCTAGTTTATTTATTTTTTATTGTAAGTATTTTTAATTCAATTTGAGTTTCAATTTGTTTCATATAAAAGGACTTTTTAAATTAAATTTTAATTACAATAAAAAATTAAATTAAATTGTGTTTCATTTTAAACTTTTAAAATCCCTGCAAAATATTACTCTTCTTTTTAACTTTAATTTCTTTTATCATTTTAAAAGTTATTTTATTTCAAATTCATTAACATTTAAAAGGACTATATTTTAATTTAGTTTAAATTTGTACTTTTTTAAAGTATTAATTTGAATTTTAATACAAATCTTTTTAAACTTCTAAAAATATTTCTAATTCAAACATTATTTTCATTATTCACCACTGAAAGTTGTAAATGAAAATTTTTACTTTTATATTTACGTTTTTAAGTAGTTTTTTATCACTCCCAATTTAAACTTCGCTGACTTGCTGAGTTAAAATTTATCAAAATATTAGAAATATAAATTTTAATTTCTTTTAATTATTTTCAATTTTGTTTTATTTTCACCACGCATTAACCTGATTGTCTGCCTGTCTCACCTGTCCTTGTTTTTTTTTCCTGCACCCTTACCTCCGACCCCCGTCTTCTATCTTCACCCCTCCTCTTACCTGCACATTTAACCACTTTTCACCTCATCCTGCCATCTCTCTCTCTCTCTACCTGTCCAGTTCCTGCTCAAAGTGGAGGGGTGGGTCCAGGCATGCTCTGAAGGCTCGTTGCCAACGGCAACAGCAGAGCTGGAGGCTGCGACAAAGAAACACCAGGAGCTGAATGAGGAAATCTCTGCCAACTACACACAGGTATGGATGGCCTCCTAGTGGTGGATATAAATCCAGTTATTAACGAACACAGATGGATTTATAAATCAGACTCAGGGTGATGATTGGTCTAGTTTATATCTGTTATGTCTCTACAGAAATTAAGCTGATCACCATTCAGCTAAAATGATGTAGAAATAATTCTGTTAACTCTTCTTCATCAAACATCCATCCACAGGTCAGTGAGAGCGGTAAAGCTTTATTGGACGTCCTCCAGCGCTGCTCACCGTCTGAATCTGACGACTCCACGACCAAACCAGACTTTACGTCCGCCACACACGGCATCATGGGAGTTCTGCACCAGGTCATGCAGGTGAGGTTAAGGTAACACATGGTGTTACCATGGTTGCCGCCATGGTAACACAGACTAACAGGTAGATGGAGGTTTGAGCAATTCCTTCTCTTCCTCTCAGGGTCACCATGAGGTGGAGGGGGCGTGGCAGCACCGTAAGCTCCGCCTGCACCAGCGTCTGCAGCTGTGCGTGTTCCAGCAGGATGTGCGACAGGTACGACAGAGCTAATCCAGATTAACTTCAGGTCCATATTAAAATCCAGATTAACCAGTACTGATGTGGCTCTTGGTCCTGGTCTAGGTGTTGGACTGGGTGGAGCAGCACGGCGAAGTTTTCCTGAACAAACACAGCGGCGTAGGGAAGTCTCTGCACCGAGCACGGGCGCTGCAGAAACGCCACGATGACTTCCAGCAGGTCGCACAGGTAAAACAAAATGCTAACTTTACCTGAAAGGCTAAAGCCACATTACAGCTGGCTCCACTGATCCTGTTTTTCCTCTTTTACACCTCTTTTACTGCCCCCGCCCTGTGACATCATAAATTAACTGTGATTAAGTTCAGTTTAACTATCCACGTCCAGACCTGATTACTGCCAGACCTGCTGAATCAAGAAATCCCTTAAATAGAACCTGTCTGACAATGTCATTTTGGTAGGCCCCTCCTTAAAAGGTTCAACACTGTTCAGAGTTTTCCCCATTTGTGGACAATGGCTCTCAGCATGGTTGGCTGGAGTCCCAAAGCCTTAGAAATGGCTTGCCACTCCAGGGAAGGTTAACTACTGTTAGAAGTTTTCTCCATTTGTGAGCAATGGCTTCCAGCATTTCGGTCGTCCCTGAGAGGAATTGATCCAGAGGAGGACGCCTCTTTTCCTGATGTACACTCATAATCTAAGTACCACCATCATCTTTGTGTTTGTGTGTCAGAACACTTACACTAATGCGGAGAAGCTTCTGGAAGCTGCCGACCAGCTGGCTCAGTCCGGAGAGTGTGAGGAGGAGGAGATCTACCAGGCGGCCCGAGACCTGGAGCTCCGTATGCAGGTAAGTCTGAGAGAGGGAGCAGGAAAACACCTGAAATCAAGACTCTAGATCCTCTTTATGGTATGATTAACCTATAGTTCTGGCTGTTTATGCCACCATATTAATAATAATGAGCTACAATGTTGTTTATCTGTTGTGTTGTCGTCGTTTTCAGGCGTTTATTCAGAGAGTTGAACAGAGGAAGCTGCTGCTGGATCTGGCTGTGTCGTTCTACACTCACACCAAGGAGGTGAAATACACTACGCCCTCATAAACTCAGCAGTAACACACATGTATACACACTTTAACACAGCTGTTATCTAATATCTGCACTGTTAACCACCTCTCCTCTCCAGCTCTCGGCATGGATGGACGGCGTCCAGAAGCAGCTCTCCTCAGACGTCCCGGTGTGTCCGGACTCCGTCGAAGCGCTGCAGACGTTGATCTCTCAGCAGCAGACGCAGCAGGTCAACACCCAGGTACCTGCTGACCTTTGACCTCTCACCTTGAGTCTAACAACCTAACACCTCGCTTACCTCTGACCCCTGAACGCTAACCCTCCCACTAACCCTGACCTCTGACCCTGACCCACAGGAAGCGGCGATGAGCGTCATCCGGGAAGGAGAGGACCTCATCCTGCAACTCAGGTACCAAAAAAATTGGGGGATGCGTTTAATTTATGTCTCAGCACTGCACAACATTACCTTTCAAGACTAAAGGGGATGCGTTTGAATTATACATTAGCACTCCAGAGACAGACTTTCAAGACTGATGTGGGTGTGTTTGAAACGTGCATCAGCGCTCTAGAGAAGGACTTTTCTAGACTGATGTGGGTGCGTTTAGATCGTGGATCTGTACTCTAGAGATGGACTTTTCTAGACTGATGTGGGTGTGTTTAGAGCGTGAATCAGCACTCTAGAGAGGGACTTTTCTAGACTGATGTGGGTGTGTTTGAAACGTGCATCAGCGCTCTAGAGAAGGACTTTTCTAGACTGATGTGGGTGCGTTTAGATCGTGCATCAGTACTCTAGAGAGGGACTTTTCTAGACTGATGTGGGTGTGTTTGAAACATGCATCAGCGCTCTAAGGGGACTTTTCTAGACTGATGTGGGTGCGTTTAGATCGTGCATCAGTACTCTAGAGAGGGACTTTTCTAGACTGATGTGGGTGTGTTTAGAGCGTGAATCAGCACTCTAGAGAGGGACTTTTCTAGACTGATATGGTAGTGTTTAGAGCGTGCATCAGCGCTCTAGAGAGGGACTTTTCTAGACTGATATGGTAGTGTTTAGAGCGTGCATCAGCGCTCTAGAAAGAGACTTTTCTAGACTGATGTGGGTGTGTTTAGAGCATGTATCAGCGCTCTAGAGAGGGACTTTTCTAGACTAATATGGTAGTGTTTAGAGTGTGCATCAGCGCTCTAGAGAGGGACTTTTCTAGACTGATATGGTAGTGTTTAGAGCGTGCATCAGCGCTCTAGAGAGGGACTTTTCTAGACTGATGTGGGTGTGTTTAGAGCGTGCATCAGCGCTCTAGAGAGGGACTTTTCTAGACTGATATGGTAGTGTTTAGAGCGTGCATCAGCGCTCTAGAGAGGGACTTTTCTAGACTGATATGGTAGTGTTTAGAGCGTGTATCAGCGCTCTAGAGAGAGACTTTTCTAGACTGATATGGTAGTGTTTAGAGCATGTATCAGCGCTCTAGAGAGGGACTTTTCTAGACTGATATGGTAGTGTTTAGAGCATGTATCAGCGCTCTAGAGAGAGACTTTTCTAGACTGATGTGGGTGTGTTTAGAGCGTGCATTAGCGCTCTAGAGAGAGACTTTTCTAGACTGATATGGTAGTGTTTAGAGCATGTATCAGCGCTCTAGAGAGGGACTTTTCTAGACTGATATGGTAGTGTTTAGAGCATGTATCAGCGCTCTAGAGAGAGACTTTTCTAGACTGATGTGGGTGTGTTTAGAGCATGCATCAGTGCTCTAGAGAGAGACTTTTCTAGACTGATATGGTAGTGTTTAGAGCATGTATCAGCGCTCTAGAGAGAGACTTTTCTAGACTGATGTGGGTGTGTTTAGAGCATGCATCAGTGCTCTAGAGAGAGACTTTTCTAGACTGATGTGGTAGTGTTTAGAGCATGCATCAGCGCTCTAGAGAGGGACTTTTCCAGACTGATATGGTAGTGTTTAGAGCATGCATCAGCGCTCTCTCGAGAGACTTTTCTAGACTGATGTGGGTGTGTTTAGAGCATGCATCAGTGCTCTAGAGAGAGACTTTTCTAGACTGATGTGGGTGTGTTTAGAGCGTGCATCAGTACTCTAGAGAGGGACTTTTCTGGACTAATGTGTTTAGAGCGTGAATCAGCGCTCTAGAGAGGGACTTTTCTAGACTGATGTGGGTGTGTTTAGAGCGTGCATTAGCGCTCTAGAGAGAGACTTTTCTAGACTGATATGGTAGTGTTTAGAGCATGCATCAGTGCTCTAGAGAGAGACTTTTCTAGACTGATGTGGGTGTGTTTAGAGCGTGCATCAGTACTCTAGAGAGGGACTTTTCTGGACTGATGTGTTTAGAGCGTGAATCAGCGCTCTAGAGAGGGACTTTTCTAGACTGATGTGGGTGTGTTTAGAGCGTGCATCAGCGCTCTAGAGAGAGACTTTTCTAGACTGATGTGGGTGTGTTTAGAGCATGCATCAGTGCTCTAGAGAGGGACTTTTCCAGACCGATATGGTAGTGTTTGGAGCGTGCCTCAGTGCTCTAGACAGGGACTTTTCTAGACTGATGTGGGTGTGTTTAGATTGTGCATCAGTGCTCTAGAGAAGGACTTTCAAAGACTGATGTGGGTGCGTTTGATTCATACCTCAGCTCTCTCCAGGCCTATATTATAAAGTTTCTGACAGAGCCCCGTTGCCCTTCTAACAGCTGGCTACTTTCTTAATTACACCTTGCTACTTTTAGCCATCGTTGACTTAGTGAAATGATTGAATTACCAAGTTGCGTCTTCCTTTTTCTGTACAAATTCTGAAGCTTTTTCCTTGTTTATATTATTACAATCGTAAGAACGAGACCTCTGCTCTTCTGTGTGAGTGGGTGCGTTTGATTCATAATGCACCCACAGATTTTACGTGTTGTATCAGAGAGAATTATATTAGAGCTATTTGTGTATTATTTGCATTTATTTTTAAATTTCAATGGCATGTTTGGAAGTGTTTACTATGTGGGAGTTTGTTTCTTTTACTAGGGCAGCCCTGCAGCCTGTGTGGAGTCAGTGTTTGGCATGTTTGATTTCTATTCCTCTGTGTTTGTCTGTTAGTTAGAGGAGTGTGTGACCTCTGAAGGTCTCTGTGGGTGTTTTCTTTAAATTCATAAATCCATGCATGAACAGTTTTTCTTTCTTCTTCGTGGGCGTGTTTGATTTGCATTCAGTTTAACCCTTCACATTTGTGGTTTGCAGGTGTCTTACTTTCCCGTTTCTATCCGTCTGTGTGGGATTGTTCTTTTTCTGGTTAGTGGGGTGTGTTTTTAAGTGTGTTTAACCCTTTAAGGTGCATTTGTTTCAGGCCCCAGGGCAGCTCGGTGGGCCATGTGGAGACGGTGCTGCAGCAGCTGGAGGAGTCTCACGTTCAACTGGAGGAACTTTTCCACCAGAGGAAGATCAGATTAGATGTTTACCTTCAGCTCCGCATCCTGCACCAGTGCACGCTGGAGGTACGCTGGTTTGGCTTTACTGAGTTCAGCCAATCACTGAGCTTTCTCACAACAAGGCTGTTTTTAACCTCTCAGGGCCCTACAACACATTCATAATCTCTGCTATTAAGATTTGAGATATTTGGTCATTAAAGTTTGACTCATTTTCTGAAAACGATGGAACATTTTGCAACAGTATTTTACAGAATTTTCAAGGAAATTTTAGGGATATTTTGGGGAATTCACTTGGGATTTTTCAAGTATTTTCATGGGAATTTATATTTCTAAGAGTTAAATTGGAAGTTTCGGGGGTACATTGGCTTCAAAATTTTTGGATATTTTCATGGAAATTTCTGGAAATTTGTTAATGGGGAATTTTATGACATTTGGAATTCTGGTTAATGAATTTGTAATTTTGGGGCGATTTTGATGTGAAATTTTAGTGGGAACATTTTTAAAGATTCAGGAAACTTGTTTGGAAATTTTCTTTTCAAATATCTCCATATGAAAATTATGGAGATATTTTTTTATACTTTGAAAAGTTTCATTGGGAGTTTTGGGGATATTTGCTTTGCAATTTTTGGGAGCATTTTTATCAAAATTTGGGAATTTTGTTTGGAGATTTTCAGTCATAATCATAGAGGTTTTGGGAATGTGTTGTTACTTTTTAGAAATTTGATTTTCATTTTCTGGCCTGGGTGGGAGGGTTGTCCTTAGAAATTTTAAGGGATATTCATTGAAATTTTAGGGAATTTGTTTTGGGGAATTGTTTGTCATTTCTTGAAATTTTTGGGTGTGTATTTGTAAATTTTAGGGAATTTGTTATGAAAGTTCAGAGCGAATTCACTTTACAATTTATTGGTATTTTCAAGGAAACTTAGGAGATATTTTTGTACATTTTGAAGAGTTTATTGGAAGATCTGGGGAATATGCTTTAAAATTTACTGACATTTTCATGATTATGTGGGAATTTTTTTTATTAGAACCTGGAAATTGATTTGGAAGGGTGCTTTAAAATTTTCAAGAATTTCAATGAAATTTCAGGGAATTTTGGGGAATCTGCCTAAAAATTTCCTGGAATTTACATGGAATTTTGGGGATTGTTTTACTGGAATGGGCAACATGTGGGGAAAATGGGTTACCAGTGGTAAAAAAAAAAAGGGCCAAATATTAGTTTAAAGTGGTGAAAAGGTATTAAAAAGTTCACCATTGAACAATTTCAGCTCCAGACCCAAAAATATCTCAACACACTATTTAGGTCCAAAATGAGGGAACTGTTAGCCAAGATGCTAGCTCCAATGCTACCAATCCAACGACATTCTCTGGGTTTATCAGGTCCATTCTCTGGGTTTATCAGGGTCCATTCTCTAGGTTTATCAGGGTCCATTCTCTGGGTTTATCAGGGTCCATTCTCTGGGTTTATCAGGGTCCATTCTCTAGGTTTATCAGGGTCCATTCTCTGGGTTTATCAGGTCCATTCTCTAGGTTTATCAGGGTCCATTCTCTGGGTTTATCAGGGTCCATTCTCTGGGTTTATCAGGGTCCATTCTATGGGTTTATCAGGTCCATTCTCTAGGTTTATCAGGGTCCATTCTCTGGGTTTATCAGGGTCCATTCTCTGGGTTTATCAGGGTCCATTCTCTGGGTTTATCAGGGTCCATTCTCTGGGTTTATCAGGTCCCTTCTCTAGGTTTATCAGGGTCCATTCTCTGGGTTTATCAGGGTCCATTCTCTGGGTTTATCAGGGTCCATTCTCTGGGTTTATCAGGGTCCATTCTCTGGGTTTATCAGGTCCATTCTCTGGGTTTATCAGGTCCATTCTCTGGGTTTGTCAGGGTCCATTCTCTGGGTTTATCAGGTCCATTCTCTGGGTTTGTCAGGGTCCATTCTCTGGGTTTATCAGGGTCCATTCTCTGGGTTTATCAGGGTCCATTCTCTGGGTTTATCAGGTCCATTCTCTGGGTTTGTCAGGGGTCTATTTTCTGGGTTTTTCAGGGGTCTATTTTCTGGGTTTTTCAGGGGCCCAGACAGTTCTGTGGGCCGGCTTGCTTACATCTTTGTGTGTTTTTTAGGTGACCGGGGAAATGGATGCCTGGAAGCAGGACCTCCAGAAACAGTCCCAGGACTTCTCTGCAGAGAAACTGGCGACCCCACGACTCGCTGAGACAAACCAGGACAAGCTTGCTCCAGAAAAGCTGGCGCTGGGACAGGCACGGCTAGTGGAGGCTAGCCCTGAGGTGCTAACGCTAGCACAGCAGCGCATCCACAGGTAAACACATCAGAGTAATGACACCGTCTTCTCTATCTGTCTCTGCATTCTCTGATTGGCTCATTGGTTAATCTACAGGCACATGGAGCGGAGGCTGGCCATGAACAACATGATCTATGAGGTCATCCAACAAGGTCACGACCTTCAGCAGTACATCACTGAAGTCCAGGCGTCTGGTAAGAGTCAAAGCTTCTGTTAGGGCTGACACTGGGGTAAACAGTGCCATCAGTGGTTCTAACCATTACTGTTATTCTAACAACCAATCAGAAACATAGAGGAAGGGCATCATCTGCATAATGTTTTAACTAAACATTGTTGGTATGAAAACACACTGCAAAGAAAGTGGACTAGTACTGTTAGGCCGAGTTCTGATTCCTGCCCCCCCACCCCCCACGGTTAAAATTTCGTGATTATTTGGTGATTAATCTCAAGTTAACTATGAACGTTGTGAGATTAATTGCGATTAAAAATGTTACTTTATTGACAGCCCTAGTACATAGTCCACATTGTTATCTAAGTATGCTGCCATTTTTGGTCAGGAACATCCGGAGTGTAACGGCTTCTTTAACTCCATCTGAGGGTTGAGTCTGCTCCAGCTTCCTCCAGCTCCATAATAGAGTTAAAGAGTCTAATAGATCTAAAAATGTCCCTCTTTGGTGTTTCAGCGGCTGTTTAGGAGGTTCCAGAGATCCTCGATAGACCTCTACTCGTCCCAGAGTGGACTCACAGAAACCGTCTAGTGTTTCCTGTGATGGTTCCTGAGGTTTTGATTGGTTTCCATAGATTATTCTGGGTGCCTCCGTGGTTTTAAAGGAGTCCCAGGAGCTTAAAAGTCAATTACTATTTAGGACACAGAGATTCATTTAAAGCTTCATGTGGTCTTTCAAGTATTTCCAGTGTTTTGGATTTCCAAATGGTTTTTGAGGGTTTTCCAGGGTTCACTGACGGCTTCAAACGACCATAAACTGGCGAAAGGCCGAACTGGCAGGAGGCTAAACAGTTCACAGATCAGAACAGACGGCCATATTGATTTTGTTCCCTCTAGTAGGGAGAAAATAGAAATGAGTGTATTATTTTAATGCTATTGTTTGGAATCAGTCCGAGCAGCAGGAACACGCCATGAAACGGGGGTAGAGAGGTGCTGCGGGGGGGGGGGGGGGGGGCAGAGGGTGGTGGGGGGCGGGGGGAAAGGGGGAAGAGGTTGCTATGGAAACTGTTCTCTGAAGCACACAGCTGGTCCCCATGGAAACCAGCATATTGAATTTGCCATAGAGACACAGACATGCAGTCACACCTATGAATGCATGCAGGAAGAGCTGCGGTTGAAAACGTCACGTTTGAGCTGATATACCGCCGACCTCGGCCTCTGTAAAGGCGTCTGTTCATGTACCCGCAGGTATCGAGCTGTCAGAGGCAGAGGGGGGGCTAACCTCACAGGTGGAGGAGCTACAGCGCCTCCTGCAGGACAAACAGAAGGAGCTGCAGCAGATAGCAGATCACACACACACTCACCTGGAGCAGAACCTGCAGCTGAGACACCTGCAGAGCCAGGTCAAACAGGTAACGGCAACAAGGCTGTAAGAGCCATCTAAAACTGAAGGTAAAGGGGTAAAAACATTCTAGTTAACTGAAATCACTAAAACTGAAGCTGAAAAATCATTCTAGTTAACTGAAATCACTAAAACTAAAGCTGAAAAATCATTCTAGTTAACTCAAATCACTAAAACTAAGGCTTAAAGATCATTTTAGTTAACTGAAATCACTAAAACTGAAGCTGAAAAATCATTCTAGTTAACTCAAATCACTAAAACTAAATCTAAAAATCATTCTAGTTAACTGAAATCACTAAAACTAAAGCTTAAAGATCATTCTAGTTAACTGAAATCACTAAAACTAAAGCTGAAAAATCATTATAGTTAACTCTATTCACTAAAACTAAATATGAAAAATCAATCTAGTTAACTCAAATCACTAAAACTAAAGCTGAAAAATCATTCTAGTTAACTCAAAACATTAAAACTAAATATGAAAAATCATTCTAGTTAACTCAAATCACTAAATCTAAATCTAAAAATCATACGAGTTAACTCAAAAGACTAAAACTAAAGCTGAAAAATCATTCTAGTTAACTTAAATCACTAAAACTAAAGCTAAAAAATCATATAGTTAACTCAAAACATTAAAACTAAAGCTGAAAAATCATTGTAGTTAACTGAAAACACTAAAACTAAATCTGAAAAATCAATCTAGTTAACTTAAATCACTAAAACTGAAGCTGAAAAATCATTCTAGTTAACTGAAATCACTAAAACTAAATCTGAAAAATCAATCTAGTTAACTTAAATCAATAAAACTGAAGCTGAAAAATCAATCTAGTTAACTTAAATCACTAAAACTGAAGCTGAAAAATCATTCTAGTTAACTGAAAACACTTAAACTAAATCTGAAAAATCAATCTAGTTAACTGAAATCACTAAAACTAAAGCTGAAAAATCATTCTAGTTGACTGAAATTAAATCAGAAAAATTAAAGTAGAAAAATGATTGTAGTTAACTGAAATAAAATCAGTTAGAGTAGAGTAGAAAAATCTTTCTATTTCACTGAAATTGAATCACTAAAATAAAAGTAGAACCATTTGAATTAAATAAAAACCTATCATAGAGGCTGGGTACTGTCAGTTTGTGCAGTGTAGATAAAAATCCCTTCTTGCTTTTTCTCCACCAAATGTCGCCTGTTCTTCAATGTTGTGAGATTTTTTGTAAAAAATAGAATAAAAGGAAAATAGAAAACAATGAAAAAGAAATTTAAAAAAAACAAGTGAAACTAAGAAGTAAATCACTGAATGAAAATACTCTTTTAAGACTCATAAAATGATCTTGATAACCTGTTTTCACACCTGCATGTCCAGCTAACATCATCCTCTCTCTCTCTTTACCTGTCTCAGGTGCTCGGCTGGATCTCGGAGGGCGAGGTCATGTTATCGTCCTGCATGTTGAACTCCAGCTGTTTATCTGAAGCTGAGCAGCTGCAAAGGGAGCATGAGCGCCTCCAGCAGGCCATAGAGGTAACTGCATTTCTCACCCATTAAAACAGTCATCTTTAACAGCTGATGACGGCTATGACCACCGTCATTCTGATTGAAAGTAAAATCAGGATTATTCTGTGTTTTTGTTTTTGTGTTCAACAAGTCCTGACAGTTATTTGAGGATTCAGGCTTTTCTTTAATCTCTTTAGTTTAATAGCTGCTGCCTTTCTGTTGTCTTTGTTAGCTTTGTTAGCTTTACCACTTTTCAGGCTAACAGGTGAACATGTGACTCCCTCTGCTCCTCACTTAAATTAAAGTGAGAGCTGTTTTAGTGATGCTGGGTTGTAAAGGGTTAGGTCATTTTCCAGCTCTTCCTGGGTTAGAGTAAGTGTTTGATTCCAAGGTGCTCGCAGACCAGGCGGGACATACAGTACCCCCAGTAAGACCTGGGTCTACCCGGAGGTCCCCTCCCCACATGGATGCAGCCAGAGAACCTCCACGGGGAGGGCAGTGATGCAAAACTGAAACATACCAGTCTTCTGTTTAAATCTTGGGAAATTAAGCCGTCTTTGTCTCTGTCTTTAGGGTCTGCTGCACGCCGACTCCCTACAGAGGACTCACCAGGTGGCTCTGGCTCTGCAGCAGAGAGCAGAGCTGCTGGTCCGGTTAGTCCCCGTTTAAATATTCATTCACTCCAAATGTTCTCAGGACTATGGTGAAGTTTGGATTCAGTAAAGACTGTGTTTGATGACATCACACATCTTTGACAGAGGAATAAGCCACGCCCACTCCCTCCTTCCTACTGTCCCATTTCAGCCACAACATCATGCCATCTATAAAATTAAATGCATTATTACTGATATTATGAATAAAATCTGATGTTTTAGGGACTAATACAGGTACTAATGGAGGGAATATTTGTGAATAAAAACCCCAAAACACTGATAATAAGCTCTCCCCTTCAGGTCTGGTCACTATGATCCAGATGCAGTGCGGTCCTGTGCCCAGACGGTGGCGCTGCACTGGCAGACTCTGATGCTGAGGATAGAGGACAGACTCAAACTGGTGAACGCCTCCGCAGCTTTCTACAGGACGTCCCAGCAGGTAAAACTACCGGTCCACGTGTCACGAGTTAGCACCTCTCTGTCTCGTGACTCACCTGTCTGTTCGTCTCCCCAGGTGTGCGGCGTCCTGGAGAGTCTGGAGCAGGAGTACCGCAGGGAGGAGGACTGGTGTGGGGGCGGAGACCGGCAGCCGGAGCAACTGCTGCCGCTCATTAACAAACACATGGAGCAGAAAGAGGCGTTCCTGAAGGTGAGGAGGAGAGCAGGGTTTGGTGAAATCAGGCATTTGTATGAAATCCCACCATAGAGAGGATCTAACATCCTGTTTTCATCCTGGCAGGCCTGCACTCTGGCCAGAAGGAACGCCGAGGTTTTCCTCAAGTACATCCACAGAAACAGTGTCACCATGGCGAACATCTCAGGCCACAGCGTCACCGTTTCCGGTGTCAGTGAGGTCACCGGACACTCCAGGGTACCGGAGCAGCAGGTCAAAGGTGAGTGATGAATACACAAACTAAAACACTCAAAAATCACACACTTAAATATAATAATAAAGAACCTGAGAGGACCCGGCACACAGCCCTGAGGAACGCCACATTTAACCGTTTTATATTAACGTACATAAACGTGTTAGTTTGGCTGATCCAGGTGTGTTTGTGTCTGCAGGTATCCTCAGTGAGCTGCTCCAGAGGGAGAACCGAGTCCTTCATTTCTGGACTTTAAAGAAACGCCGTCTGGATCAGTGTCAGCAGTACCTCATGTTCCAGACCCACGCCCAGCAGGTAGACCTCTAACAACCACTGAATCTGACAAAATAGGGCCTTAAAGATTCCAGATTATTCTATAGTGGTTTGTTGCAGGCTATGGATTGGCTGCAGCAGTCAGGTGACCACTACCTGGCCACGCACACGTCAGCGGGGGCGTCGGTGGCAGAGACCCAGGAGCTCCTGAACCAGCACCGGGAGTTCTGCGTGTCAGCCAAGGTGAGAACATAGACAGGTTTACAGTCTTTATTCTAGTATTCCCATCATCGCTCACCTGTCCGTCCGTCTCCCAGCACACCCAGGAGAAGGTCCACCTGCTGATCCAGTTAGCTGAGAGCATGCTGGCTAAAGGCCACGCCCACCGCACAGAGCTCCGCCGCTGCGTCTCCACCGTGGATAAGCGTTACCGGGACTTCACCGTCAGGATGGGACAGTACCGCCACATACTGGAGACAGCGCTGGGAGGATGCTCGCAGGTACGGAGGCCGTTAATCAACAGGAGGCTTCAAAACCTTTATTTAAAATTCAGACAGGAACAGTCTGATCCACTTTTCTCTGCTTCAATACGAAAGCCCCCTAATCCTGATTGAACCTCTGTAGTCTCAAATATCCTAGAACCTCTGATGACATCATCTTTCTAAAGCCTACTAAAGACTAAAGGATGGCATCATCAAAGACAGAGGATGCAATGTTGGTGAAGCTGGGGGTGTTGGGAGATTCTCCCCTCCAGTTTAGCCAAATAGTAGACCACAGTTGGCAACTTTTGTCAGAGTTACCAAAAGTCTTTTCCAAAAGTTGCCAACAAAGGAAAGTCAACATAGGCAGAAAAATGTTGGCACATATATGTGCTCCTTAGTGTTCACCTTTCCACCCACTCACTCTCTAAATTTTGCCGACCTATTTTTGCAATTTAGACATCTTTGGTCATGTTTTTAACCAAAAACAGAAAAAGCATGGTCCTAATTGTGCAAGCATGTTGGCAACTTTAGGAAAAGTCAGTGGAACTGGTAAGAAATCTTCAGGTTTCACCAATTCTCACCAATTTCCAAAAATTGCCAATCCATTTTTGCAATTTCATAATCTTTGGTCATGTTTTTAACCAAAATGGAGAAAGCATGGTCTAATTGCACAAACAGGTTGGCAACTTAAGGACAAGTGAGTGGGACTGGAAAGAAATCTTCAGGTTTCATCAATCTTTACCACTTCCATTCAAGTTGCCAACCTATTTTAGCAATTTAGATATCTGTGTTCATGTCTTACACCAAAATAGAGAAAGCATGGTCTAATTGCACAAACAGGTTGGCAACTTTAGGAAAAATGAGTAGAAATGGTAAGAAATCTTCAAGCTTCACCAGTTACAGCCACTTTTACAAAAGTGGCTGTAACTGGTGAAGCCACTTTTACAAAAGTTGCCAACCCATTTTTGCAATGTCAACCTTATCTTAAGTCATGTCTTTAACCAAAAACAGACAAAGCATGGTCTGATTTGCACAAGCATGTTGGCAACTTAGGAAAAGTGAGTGGAACTGGTAAGAAATCTATAGGTTTCAATGTTTTTCACCACTTTTCTTCAAGTTGCCAACCCATTTTTGCAATTTCATAATCTTTGGTCATGTTTTTCACCAAAATAGAGAAAGCATGCTCTTAAATGCACAAACAGCCTGGCAACTTTAGGAAAAATGATTGGTACTGGTAAGACATCTTCAAGCTTCAACAGTTACAGCCACTTTTACAAAAGTTGCCAACCCATTTTTGCAATTTCAACCTTATCTTTGGTCATGTCATGTCAACTGAATTCGAGAAAGCATGGTCTAATTGCACAAACAGGCTGACAACTTTAAGAAAAGTGAGTGTACTGGTAAGAAATCTTGAAGCTTCACCAGTTCCACCCTCTTTCCTACTAGTTGCCAACCTATTTTTGCAATTAAGATATCCTTGGTCATGTTTTTAAGCAAAAAATAAAGAAAGCACGGTCAGAATTGCATAAGCATGTTGGCAACTGTTGGCAAATTGAGTGGAACTGGTAAGAAATCTTAAGGCTTTACCAATACCACCCATTTTTCCAAAAGTTACCAACCTATTTTTGCAATTTAAAAATTATCTTTGGTCATGTCTTTAAGCCAAAAAAACAGACAAAGCAAGGTGTGAATCGCACAAGCATGTTGGCAACTTTAGGAAAAGTGAGTGGAAATGGTAAGAATTTCAGGTTTCACTGATTTTCACTACTTTCCTGCAAGTTGCCAACCCATTTTTGCAATTTCAACCTTATCGTTGGTCATGTCTTTTACTGAATTCAAGAAAGCATGGTGTAATTGCACAAACAGGCTGGCAACTTTAAGAAAAGTGAGTGTACTGGTAAGAAATCTTCAAGCTTCACCAGTTACACCCACTTTTCCAAAAGTTGCCAACATTTTTTTTTTTTTTTTGCAATTTAGACATTATCTCTGGTAATGTAACCAAAAGCAGACAAAGCATGGTCTGAATTGCATAAGCATGTTGGCAACTTAAGAAAAGTGAGTGGAACTGGTAAGAAATCTTCAGGTTTCACCAATTTCTACCACTTTTCCAAAAGTTGCCAACCTATTTTTGCAATTTCAACCTTATCTTTGTTCATGTCTTTAACTGAAATAGAGAAAGCATGGTGTAATCGCACAAACATGTTGGCAACTTTAGGAAAAGTGCATGTCAAAGGTAAGAAATCTTTAGTCTCCACCAGTTCCACCCACTTTCCTCCAAGTTGCCAACCTATTTTTGCAATTTCAACCTTATTTTGGTCATGTTTTAAGCATAACACCACTTTAATCCACAGCCTTAATGTGACTAACCTCTAACATCTGTGATCTACGATGTCCCCATTAGGACAACAAGGACCTAGAACTGGAGCTGATCCCAAACAGTCTGTCTGACTCGGACCCTGAGGTGAACCTGTCCGACCCAAGTCATCAGGTCAGCGACGAGAAGAGACGATCCGCCCGGAAGAAAGAGTGAGTGACCTTCTAGTGGTGAGCGATCAGTCAGGGCGTGGGCGTGTCTTTAACGTGTTCACCTGTTCACAGGTACATCATGGCCGAGCTCCTGCAGACAGAGAGAGTCTACGTCAGAGACCTGCAGGAGTGCATCGAGGTAAAAACCAGAACAGTGTTTACTGGGAACAACAGCGCCCTCTGCTGACACTTCTGCAGATGATTAACATATTCATGCAGTGATGAGGCTCTTCCTCTGTGGGACATTTCATGAAAATACTAAAGCATGAGAAGTTATACATCATAAAACCTCTGATCGTTAACTCTCTCCTGGTGCAGACATACCTGTGGGAGATGACCAGTGGATCAGAGGACGTCCCGACAGGGCTCAGCAACAAGGACGACATCGTGTTTGGGAACATCCAGGACATCTACGAGTTCCACAACAGGTTTCTGCAAAAAATACAAAAAATATACTGAATTAAAATATGAATGAAATAAACAGCCAATGTATTTATATAAAGTTAATTTATTTATTAAACTAAATACTTATCACCTGTTTTATTTTCCAGTATTTTCCTGAAAGAGCTGGAAAACTACGAGCAGCTTCCTGAGGACGTGGGCCACTGCTTCGTCACCTGGGTAACTGCCTAGTTTCCCTGTTTAATAATATAAAAATCTAAATGTAAGGTTAAAATCCTCTAAGTGGATGATCCTGTCCGTTTCAGGCCGATAAGTTCCACATGTACGTGACGTACTGCAGGAACAAACCCGACTCCAGTTTACTCATCCAGCAGCACGGCGTCGGATTCTTCGAGGTCAGAACTGGACTTTAGTAGAATCTGTCTGGAATATTGACAGGGATTTGGGATTATTTGAGTTCTCTTCTCCTTCTTAACTCTGTCTCTAACCCTGTGTGTCTGTGTTCAGGAGGTCCAGAGGAGACACGGCCTAGCTAACTCCATCTCCTCGGCTCTCATCAAACCGGTGCAGAGGATCACCAAATACCAGTTGCTCCTGAAGGTAACGTTTATCCGTGTTTCCTCCTGATTCCAGAGAAAAGCCTTTACTAAATGAAGAGGAACGCTCCATGTTTGTTCCTCCTGCTTGTTTGGAAACTTGACACCTCAGAGGATTGGACTGAGAGCAGCTTTAAATCCAGAAACTCTGATACTGAGCCCAGAGGACGGCGCAGCAAGGCGGTCTGTGTGCCCAGAATAAGAAATGAAAGAGCTTCATGTTGGTTTGAAAACTGGAGCGGTGCAGCAGTGGGGGGCTGAGATGACGCTTCATTTTTTATGTTTCTCTTTTTATCTTTCTAAGGTGACGTCTGCAGCTGGGACCGAGACTTTAGCGCTCTGTTTTTACTGGATTTTAAAAGAAATCTCTTTATCAGAGCAGGAAAGACTGGAATAAAGCAAGGAACAGATGACAGAGGTCTGAGTTTCTGTGTTTCTGTAGGAGCTGCTGGCGTGCTGCGAGGAGGGGAAAGGTGAGATTAAAGAAGGCCTCGACGTCATGCTGAGCGTCCCAAAGAGAGCTAACGATGCTATGCATGTTAGCATGCTGGAAGGTAACGCACACAAACATTATAGTATTAATGCTGGGAAATCACAGAATGTATCCTACAGAAGAGGACCAGGCACACTGGAAAGAAGTTAACACAACTTTAATCAATACAGGGGGAAAAAGTCAGAATTCTGATTTTAGTCTCAGAATTCCTACTTAAATCTAAGAATTCCAACTTCAATCTCAGAATTCCTACACTAATCTTTAAAACTCTGACTTTAATCCCAGAATTTTGACCTTGATCCAGGAATTCCATCTTTGATCTCAGAATTCTAACTGTAATCCCAGATTGCCTACTTTAATTCCAGAATTCCTTCTTCAATCTCAGAATTCCTACTTTAATCCCAAAAATCCTCCCGTAATTATACAATTCCTACTTTAAATCTCAGAACTCCAGCTTTGTTCTCAGAATTCTGCCTTTGACCTCAGAATTCCTACACCCTTAGAATTCCAGCTTTGACCTCAACATTCCTACAATAATCTTAGAATTCCTCCTTTAACCTCAGGATTCCTACCTAAATCTTAGAATTCAACTTCAATTTTGGAATCTCTACACTAATCTCAGAATTCTGACTTTAATCTCAGAATTCTAAATGTAATCCCAGATTCCCTACTTTGATCTAAGCATTCCTCCCTTAATCTCAGAATTCCAAATTAAATCTCGGAATTCTGACTTTAAATTTATAATTTGATCTAGAATTCTGATTTCTGACTTTAATCTCAGAGTTCCTACACTAATCTCAGATTTCTAACTTTAATCTCAGAATCCCAACTTCAATCACAGAATTCTGACTTTATTCCAAGAATTCCTACATTAATCTTAGAATAATAATTTCTGACTTTCTGATAATTTCTGATCTCTAACTTAATCCCAGAATATCTACTGTACTCCCAGAATTCCTTTGTCAATCTCAGAATTCGGGCAGTAGTCTCAGCATTCCTCATGTAATCTCAGTATACTGATTTCAATCCCAGAATTCCTACACTTATCTCAGATTCTTGACTTTAATCCAAGAATTCCGACTGTGATCTCAGGATTCCGACGCTAATCTCAGAATTCTGACTGTGATCTCAGAATTCCAATTGTGATATCAGAATTCTGACTCTGATCCCAAAATACTGACTTCAATCCCAGAATTCCTCCACTAATCTCAGATTTCTGACTTTAATCCAAGAATTCTGACCGTGATCTCAGAATTCCGATTTTAATATCAGAATTCTGACTTAGACTCAGAATTCCGACTGTGATCTTAGAATTCAAACTTTAATATCAAAGTACTGACCTCCATCCCAGAATTCCGACTCTAATTTCAGAATTCCAACTCTGATCTCAGAATACTGACCTCAATCCCAGAACTCCTACTCTAATCTCAGAATCTGAAACAAAGTAATGTGTTTTTTCTTCAGTGGTCCTACTCCTCTCCTGTAAAATCATTGCAAGCTGTGCATACATGGCCACTTTATTAGGTACACCTTACAGGTTACCAGCACAGACTTTTGTCCATGTTGATGACATCACGCACTGCAGATTTGTCAGCTGAATATCCAGAATTAAAATCTCCTCTTATAAACATCCTGAAGAGATAATTACTGAAACTCCTGTGAATTCAAACATGGACTCTGTCTTCCTCAGGTCTGGAGGAGGGTCTGGAGGTCCAGGGCGAGCTCCTCCTCCAGGACTCGTTCCTTGTTTGGGAGCCGAAGTCTCTGATCAGGAAGGGGCGGGACCGACACCTCTTCCTGTTTGAGCTGTCACTCATCTTCAGCAAAGAAATCAAAGACTCGTCAGGACGGACCAAATACCTCTACAAGAGCCGGCTGAGGGTAAAACTTCCAATAGTTTGATCCCTAAACTGGGATTTAAATTCATCAGAAGTATGCAGGAAAAATCAGAGTTTTCTGTAAACATCTACAGCAAATGTAATGTCAGTATTCTACGACTTTACTTCCAATGTTGGACAATTTATACTACTATTTGCAAATAAACTCCCGCTCCTTCTGAACTAGACTGTCACTAGGTTCGCCAACTTTCCTAAAAGTTGCCAATGTTTCTGTGCAATTCAGACATAAATTCTCTTTTTTAGTTCAAAATGATGTACGAGTGTTCACATTTATTTGTTAGACAGTAGATTTTCTTAATTGCATCACCATAATTTGTCTATAGATTTCTGCACATTGTCTAAAAATCTATCTAGAGGATTTCCTTTGCTTTTTACCAGTTCTACTTTTTCAAAAGTTGCCAACACATTTTGTCAATTTAGACAGGCTGTTTGAGTTTTGGCAGTTTTTGACGAGTTTCTCATTGTCAGACCTCTGAGCTCGGCGTGACGGAGCACATCGAGGGCGATCCCTGTAAATTCGCCCTGTGGGTCGGACGGACGCCGACGTCAGACAACAAGACCGTCCTGAAGGTCTGTGCTCTCAGTTTCACTTCCATCAGAGGATATCTTACCCATCATGCACCTCTCTAAAGTCTGTCACCCTCTCCTCAGGCCTCGTCCTTGGAGCTGAAGCAGGAGTGGGTCCGCAGCATTCGGCAGGTGATCCAGGAGAGGCGGGGTCACCTGCGGGGGGCTCTGAGGGAGCCCATCCCCCTCCCAAAGACACCAAACCCCACGCTGGGGCGGCAGCGCAGCATCAGCCGCAGGTCAGCGCCGTTAGCACATGTGTGATAGATGCCTCAAAGGAAAACGACCTCCGACTGATGGTCATGGCTGTTCCTAACACGCAACTCCCAGCATGCTCTCTGCTCCTGTTTAGAGAGCTTGTAACCAAACGCCACTCAGGAATCACGCCGTTTCCAAACAACCAGAACATTGATAGGATGCCTCAATAAAATCTCAGTGATTAAAAAAAGCTGATAGTCTCCTGATCCTCCAGCAACTTACATGCCAGTTGCACCAAATTCCCCAAAAGTTGCCAACGTTTTGTGCAATTCACACAGTGCTCTCTCTACCATTAGGATAAAAACAGGGATGTTTGATGAAAAGTCAAACACCCAATATTGGGCAATTTATTTGGTTTAAAATTGCACAGTAACTCCTGGAACTAACTTATCTTCAGTTGCACCCACTGTCCTGAAAAGTTGGCAACATCTTTGAGCAACATAGACAGTGCTTCCTGTCTGTTTTGGTTAAAATGCCAGCGTTAGGCCCACTGGCAACAAAAGTATTGTCTTTGGTATACATTATGTGCAATTAACTGATTAAAAATTGCAGATAGACTGCATGTTTGTTCATTACACCAACTTCTTCAAAAGTTGCCAACTTTTTGTACAGTTTAGACAGTGGCTTCACTAGATAGCCAGTTAGACTCCTGCCCACTGTTGAAATTGCACCAAAGCATTGGCAACTTTTGGAAGAGTGATTAGAACTCCCTGCTTGCCAGTTCCTACAACTTTCCTAAAAGTTGCCAATGTTTTTGTCCAATTCAGACCATGCTCTCTTTATCATAAGGTCTAAATATGGATGTTTGATATGATGCCTAAATAAAATCAAACCGGCAATACTGGGCAATTTATTTGGTTTAAAATTGCCCAGTAACTCTTGGAACTCACTCCTCTCCAGTTGCACCCACTCTTCTGAAAAGTTGACAACATCTTTGAGCAACTTAGACAGTGCTTCCTCTCTGTTTTGGTTAAAATGCCGGCATTTGGTCCATTGGCAACAAAAAAAATGTCTTTGGTATACATTATGTGTAAAGATAGACTCTGTACCTCGAGGAACCTACTCTATGCCAGTTGCATCAAATACCCCAACAGCTGCCAACGTTTTTGTGCAATGTATACAGTGATGTCGCTAGATAGCCAGATAGACTCTTGCCCACTGTTGAAATTGCACTTAAACATTGGCAACTTTTGGAAGAGTGGTTAGAACTCCCTCCATGCCAGTTTCAGCAACTTTCCCAAAAGTTGCCAAGGTTTTTGTCCAATTCAGACCGTGCTCTCTTTATCAATAGGTTTAAATATGGATGTTTGATATGATGCCTAAATAAAATCAAACAGGCAATATTGGGCAATTTACCGATTTAAAATTGCAGACAGACTCCTGTCCCTCCAGGAACTTACTCCAGGCAAGTTGTACCAAATTCCCCAAAAGTTGCCAATGTTTTGTGAAATTCAGACAGTGCTGTCACTAGGAAGCCAGATAGACTCCTGCACACTGTCTAAATTGCACAGAACATTGGCAACTTGAGTGAACAGCCAGCTCTTTTCTAGCTTCACCTACTAGTGCAATTAAAGGCAACCTGTTTGGCCAACTTAGACCCCACTGACCGTCTTCAGATGCTGCAAACAGAAACTTAGATGTGTATTTTCTTAGTAGAAATGAACCTGAGAGAGTTCCCCTGTCCTGTAGAGGAAAGTCTCTCCTTCTACTCAAGCGTTCCCTGTTTCCCTCCTTCATGCCGCGGCTGATGTTTCCCGTGTTTCTGTGTTTCAGGGAGACGAGCGAGGATGCCGACAGTCTGGGTGATGCCAGCAGTCAGCCCGACACCGTCTCCATCGCCTCCAGAACGTCACAGAACACGGCTGACAGCGACAAGGTAGCGCACACACACAAAGTACACACTGAGACTCACACTGAGGGGCGTGTCTGACGGTCCCATGACCTCATCGCTGCTGCAGCTGGCTGGGCGTGAGCGTTAGTGAGGGAGTTTCCTCTGCAGACGCTCTTCTAGAAACTTTCACTGATCCTCAGCTCTAAACATCAGGTATGTTTGATTTGTTTACCTGCTGCTGCTGTTTAAACTGAAGAGGGAGGAGTTAGTCACATTAGTCTTTGAATGATGACAAATATTCCTGGTAAATTAATCGATTAGAGAAGTGATCAGTGATGTGTATTTAGGTGGCTCTGGGTTGGTTTGTTGTTGGTTTGCTTTTTAAGACTGCGATCTACTATCATTGCTCTTCTTTACTACTTTGGCAGCATAGTTTGCAGAAGCTGTCTTCTTTGCCAGTACTATCTACTTTGCAAAGGTTGCCCACTCATCTGTGTAATCTAGACAGCTTGTAGGAGTTTGTCTGCATTTTTTGCCCATAAGAAATGAGAAATTAGTCACTACTGAGAGTTTAAGGCTTCTATTTTAGTCGTGAAAAGATACGTTACAACAGTCTGATTTTACTCATCAGAGGGAACAAAGACAGTTGGAATCATTTGAAAACTCTTCAATTTTGTTTGTTTGAAAATTACATTAAGAGTGAAAAGAACTGTCTAGATTGCACAAAAACAGTGGCAACTTTTGGACAAATTTTAAACCATAAAAGAATGAAAGATTATCTAAATTGCACCCAAACATGGGCAACAAAAATGAACCTTGAGAGCATGAAAAATCCGTCAAAACTACACTAAAATATCGGCAACTTTTATATTTATATTTGAAATTGAAACAGCATGAAAGCACAGTCTACATTGCACTAAAATATCAGCAACTTTTAGAGGTCGTTTAAAGTAAAACAGCTTAAAGATGCCTAAATTGCACTAAAATATTGGCAACTTTAATACTAAATTCTGCAACTTTACACAAATTCTTGGATTAAATTTTTGAGGAATTTTAATCAAAACAGCTGACAGAGGCTGCCTAAATTAAACTAAAATATTGGCAACTTTTTAAGGTTTTTTTTTAACCAAACCGCGGAGTTAGGTGCACAATAAAATTGTCAGCTTTTAAATAAAGTCTCAGATTAAAACGGCTGTAAAACGCAGCCTAGACCACGCTAAAAATGGCAACTTTTAGAGAAATTTTAAAATAAAACAACTGTCTTAATTGCACTAAAACATTTGCATCTTTTTGTTAAATGCTTGAACCCAATGAGCATCAAAGCAACTTCAAAATAATATTGGCAACTTTTAGATTTAAATTGCAGGATCAGAGTAAATTTGTCTTAATTGCAGAAAAATGTGGAACATTTGGACAATAGCATGAAAGAACGGTCTGAACTGGACAGAATTTTTTTTTGACGTTTTAAACCAAAAAAGAGTGAACACATTGTCTAGATTGCACAAAAATATTGCCAACATTTGGACAACATTTTTAATGATAATAGAGCTTAAGTATTGCCTCTATTGCAGAAAAACTCTGGGAAATGTTTGACACAGTTTTAAACCACAAAGTGTGAAAGGACTATCTAAATTGCACATAAACATATTCTCAACTTATGGCCATTGTTTTAAACCAAAGGCACTGAAACCATGGCTGGATCACTCTGAAATAATTAAAAACATCACACTTTTACTCGTCTGCTGCTGAGAGGGAGAATCGATGCAACATTCAGAAAATGTTGGATTTTAAAGTGAGAGTTTGAAGGTGCTTTCCACGCTCACACGTGTTTCTGCTCTTCATCGGTGTGCGTTTTTGTGCGCGTCTGCCCGTGTTTGTGCTGAACTGGTCACCGATCACATCTGTGTTCGATTTGGATGGGGAACACCCCGCTAATCCCTGCAGACGCTCCCAGCCTTAGTGTACTTCAGACAGCAGCTGGAGCCCATGTGCATCTGTAAGCAGAGCCATCCCGCCTCACTGTCCAACATCACATGATGTTTTTCTTCTTTTCTCCCAGCCAATCAGAGCTCAGGGCTCCCTCGCTGTGATTGGATGGTTGGAGAGCATTAATCAGGATGATGTATGGCGGTTTCATGGTTTATATTTGTGTCATTTTTCATGTTGTGTTATTACTAAAGGAAAGAGGGGGATTTGTGTTTGGAGTCTTTGTAGAAATTAAAAACTCAGCAGAAAATTGACCTAAATTAAATGACTGTGTTGATATGGTAGAGGATTACATGAAACTGGAACCTCTATTTTTATGACATTGACCTTTGGTATGATACTATCTGATATTTACTTAAATTAATACTTTTTATGTTCAGTAATTTATTATTAAAGTAATTGTATATAGTACAGAAGAGGATCAGGGCAACTGAAAACATGTAAAGACACAATTTTTCTGATATGATTCTTAGATTAACGATAATTCTTATTCTAAGTCAAAATTCAAAAATTTAATCAAAATTAACAAGTCAGAATTCTGAGATCAAAGTCTGAATTCTAAGATCAAAGTCAGAATTCTGAGATCAAAGTCAGAATTCTAAGATCAAAGTCAGAATACTAAGATCAAGGTCAGAATACTAAGATCAAAGTCAGAATTCTTAGATCAAAGTCAGAATTCTGAGATCAAAGTCAGAATTCTAAAGTCAAAGTCAGAATTCTAAGACCAAAATTAGAATTCTAAGATCAAAATCAGAATTCTGAGATCAAAGTCAGAATTCTAAGATCAAAGTCAGAATACTAAGATCAAGGTAAGAATTCTTAGATCAAAGTCAGAATTCTTAGATCAAAGTCAGAATTCTGAGATCAAAGTCTGAATTTTAGAAATCAAAGTCAGAATTTTAAGATCAAAGTCAGAATTCTAAGATCAAAGTCAGAATTCTGAGATCAAAGTCAGAATTCTAAGATCAAAGTCAGAATACTAAGATCAAGGTCAGAATACTAAGATCAAAGTCAGAATTCTTAGATCAAAGTCAGAATTCTGAGATCAAAGTCAGAATTCTAAGACCAAAATTAGAATTGTTAGATCAAAGTCAGAATACTAAGATCAAAGTCAGAATTCTTAGATCAAAGTCAGAATTCTGAGATCAAAGTCAGAATTCTAAGACCAAAATTAGAATTGTTAGATCAAAATCAAAATTCTGAGATCAAAGTCAGAATTCTGAGATCAAAGTCAGAATTCTAAGATCAAAGTCAGAATACTAAGATCAAGGTCAGAATTCTTAGATCAAAGTCAGAATTCTTAGATCAAAGTCAGAATTCTAAGATTAAAGTCAGAATACTAAGATCAAAGTCAGAATTCTAAGATCATAGTCAGAATTTTAAGATCAAAGTCAGAATTCTGAGATCAAAGTCAGAATTATGATATCATTCTGTTTTGTCGATTGTCTTCTGTATTTAAAAAAGGATACTTTTATGAGAAATTGCTTTGTTATGAGAGGACAGGAGAGTGAAAAGGTCAGTGAATGATGGAGAGTGGGGAAATGACGTGCAGGAAAGGACCCAAGGGCTCTGATCTGAAGCTGCTTTACATTGGCCACCACCAAACCACTGGACTATCTGTACCCCTTTTGATCCAGAATTATGCTATTCTATATAATTAGTAATACATCCATAGTTAGGTTTTAATGGTTTTAATTTTTCTGCTTTATAAAGTGATACACATTTTGTCATGTGGCGTTATGTTAAATGTTTTAGCTCAGATTTGTTCTCACATTCTGATATTTCTGTTATATTGTAGTGTATTTTTTCTGTTGGTCTCAAAAGTGTTAAAATGAGTGAACAGCCATGTTTAATTTTAGAATGAACACACCCAGCCAGCTGCAGCGCTAAGGTCACATCCCACTAGACTCAATGCATGTGTGAGAGCAAGTGTTTGCTGGTGCTTTAAGAGCATAAATAACATAAATACGATCATCTTTAACTGAACAACCTCTCTCTTCTCATCCTACCTGACCCTGCAGCTGTCCGGAGGCTGTGAGTTAGTGGTCGTCTTGTTGGATTTCTCCTCTGGGGGGACCGGAGAGCTCAGCGTTCGCTGTGGTCAGACGGTGGAGCTGGTGGAGCGCTCTGCAGACCGGCCTGGGTGGTGTCTGGTCAGGACAACAGATCAGTCACCGCAGCAGGTAAATATCCTTCAGGGTTAAGAACCAAGGATACCTGCGGAAACACGAAACACACCAAGAGCCTTCAATACTTACAAAAATGAAACCATGTGAACCTGAAAGGAAACTTTGGCAGAAAAATATAAACACTTCATACTTTAGTTTTCTTTTTCCATCTTTTGTTTCTGTTTCTCTTTTTTTCATTTTCCAAAAAATAAATGAATAAATGAAAACATTTTGTTTTTCATTTTTCATCTTGTTTTATTGTTCTGATCACAAAGGGAAGATCAAAGGACAGAACACTGGTGATATAACATTCTTTCTGTCCTATTAGAGTGATCTGGTGCAGGTTCTTTGATCTTCCTTTTTTTGATCAGAACATGAAAGCCTTTCATCGAATTGTTTTTAAATTCCAATCAAAAAGAAAGATCAAAAACAGAACTTGATGCAACTTTTTTTTTTCACAACACCTGCACCCAGTCGCACATATAGGGATAAAAGAATGTTACATCACCAGTGAACTGTCCTCTGATCTTCCTCATTGTTTAAGTGTTCTGATCAAAAAAGGAACTTCAAAGAAGAGAACACTGGTGATAGAACATTATTTTTTCCCACATGCCCCAGGTAACACACATAGGAAAAAAAGGATGTTATATCCCTAGTGTTCTGCTATTTGAGCTTCCTATTTTGATTGGAATTTTTAAATGAAATGATGACAGACATGAGTGTTTACAGGCTGATGTTTAGGTGTGAAAAGGTACAAAAATAAGAAACAGATGGATGTTATTATTTCCAAACATTACAGCATGTTCTAGCAAAACATTGTACACTAAACAAACATTTGTTGCTGTTCATAGCCTTTTGGACCAAGATTTCCATTTCCTACTTAGCATTTTTCTGCTTGCAACATCCTAAAACCAGCTGGAAAGGGGGAAAGAGCTTTTATTACCTGTGCCGCATCATAAGGACCCTTGTGGTTTTCCCTCTGTCTCCTCCGATAAGAAAGGAGAATGTGTCCTTTTCACACCTTGGTGTGAAGTGCTGCAAGTGCTACATGGAAGATGAGTCCCTCGGTTTTTCTGGCACTCCGTCTGAAAATGTACCTCAGAAACTGAACTCAGGCTTCTTGATGTCATGTAGGCCAAGTCTTTGTTTCCCACACAGTTGACCCCAACAGAGAAAATATCCCAACAGTTACACTGGTTTAAAACAAAGATTCACCAAATGCCTCAGTAAATAACTGTTAACACGAGTTACAAATATAGTACTCCATGTATTTTGAACAAAAATATCTAACATCCTCTCGTTGTTTCCCCACAGGAGGGTTTACTGCCGATGAGCGCCCTCTGTCTGTCACACTCCCACAGTGCAGCCGACATGGAGGGGCTCGTCCCGGCATCCACCACATCCTCCAGCACGTCCTCGACATCAACGACCACCTCCTCCACTTTTAACTCCACTGCCACCACCTCGTCCTCCGCCACCATCTCTAACTCATCCTCCACCGTCAGCGCTGGGAGGGGTGAGTGTGGATAACGCCTCACTTCCTGTCTGTTTGCATGTCAGCACGGCTGGTCAGTCAGCTGACTAGTCACAGCTTGAAATACATGAAATACATCCTTCCACATCAAATGCTGAAATTTCGTGCCTAAGGGCGAGATCAGCCAATCAGAGACTCCCTCAGGTAGCTTGTAGTAAGTCTAATGATCAAATCTAAATAGCATAGTTAGGAGGATAGATAGGAGGACTGTAAGGAGTGAGTGGGCGTGTCGCCCCCCCCATGTGATGTCATGATGTCATCAAAGACATTCTCTAGAACTCCAGGGTAGAAGCAGCTGAGCTCTGACCTCTAGCTGCTCTTTAAGTGTAGTTTACTCTGAAATAATTGTAGCAACAAATCATCGTTAACCCTTTATTGGGTAGGAAACCATATATGGTAATATCAGTCGACTTCCTTTGTGGCTTCCCCCAACTCCGTGAAACAGCAGGACCAGGATGATTTTTCTCAGCTAATCAGTGGAGATAAATCGACATCACAGAAAGTGACATCACAGCACCTGACCAATCAGCAGTGACCCAGAGCAGCTCACACTTCCTGTTTCCTCCAGAACTCGAACAATGCAGTTTTACATCTCTTTGGTCCCAAACATACGGCTCTAAAATCAAAACTAGCCACGATAAGTTCATGAAACTCACACATTATAAAGGTGGATAATAGTGCTAAAGGTCCTGATAGGTTTTGTTTGTTTAGGATTTCTAAATTACTGAAATTTTAGTGTAAAAAATGGAGGAACCATATTTGATGCTACGCCTGTTTAGGGGTATAAAATTGTGTCTATGTTTAAACATATGGTCAATTCTACTAGCATTCATGCTAAGGATATATATATATATACATACATACATACATACATATAATTATTATAATGTTTTTTTCCCAAATGACTTAATTATATGTATAATAATATTACTCTATAGTGTAGTTGGATGATGGCACAGGTTTGTTTATTTATTTAATTTTATTTAACCAGGAAAACCTAATTGAGATCAAAAATCTCATTTACAAGAGTGTCCTGGGAAAAAAAATATCTAGTGGTAAATTTGACTAATAGAAATTTTCAAGGTATAAATATAAAAAGTGGTGTTTTTTGGTCTAAGTTTTATTATACTTATGTAGTTTATATCAACTTCTACCAATTTTCTATCAATTTTTTCTACAATTTTTACTATGAGCCTTATTTCTGCTTAAATTAAACTAGTTATTTAATATTTGTAATGTCTTTCATATTTCTGTTGGAATTATAACAAAATGTAAGTGGTATAAATAGTAAAACATGGGATTTTAGTCAGATTTACAACAGTATAACAATTTTATTAGAATTGAATGACATAAATCAGTTAAAATTAATGTAATTATTAAATATTAGTATAATATTACTTATACAGTATTTTGAGGTCTGTTGTGTCTTTCCTTTAAAAGAGTCAGAATCTAAAGACAACTTTACTATGTTTTATAAGTTAATATTTTATATATAAATAACTTGTGTAAATACTCATTAGACTCTGCATGTGTTATTTTTCTATTACTGACATTTTTATATTTGTACACTTTGTGGATTTTTTTTTTGTTTTTATTTTTTTACCATAAACAGATAAAGAACCTTGTATGGTTACTTTGTTGACCTTAATGAAAAGATGTATATCAGTGAAAACAGTATGAAGGTATTTGGAAGTCCACAATTTTAATGAGTGTCCTATAAAGGGTTAAAACAAGCCTTGATTTAGGCCGTACCAGTATTCATCGGTAGAGATCAGAACCAGAATTTGCTCTAAAATTGTCTATAGCGCGTGTCCTGTGTTGGTTTTGTCCTTAGTTTACCTCTTCCAGAAATATATCACAATCTAAGACTTTGTCTTCATCCTCCTTTCACCATGTGCAGCACTTCCTGTTTGCCCCATGTCACTTCCTGTTTAAACAGAGGGAACTTTAAACATCCTTGGCCTCCCTGAAGGCTGGTGTGCAGTGATATCCTCTCTCTCCTCCTCTCTCTGTGCCCTCTAAATATTTAAATCCAGGTTTGTAGGGTTGTAAACACAAACGTCGTCCCTGCCGTTGTTCTGCCAAGCAGAGCATAAAAAATTGAAGCCGTTTTGTTTGTTTGTTGGGATCTGCCGCTTCACATTAACATCAGGGCTTAGTGAGTGTGTGTGTCTTAAAGAGACAGCGCACAATAATGAGGGGACATTTAAATGATAAAAGCTTCTGCCTTTTTTTATGGTTAATACTCAGGATAAAACAGGAGGTTTTATCCACATTTCTGCACAGAAGCTTATGGATAAGATACCAAACCAGTGGTGCTTTTAGCAGTCTTTCTGTAGTTTTAGCTACACTTTAGTCATTTTTATTCTTTAGTTTTAGTCAATAAATCTTACATTATAGTCCTGACTTTTAGTGGTTGGGTTAAAATGAACAAGTAAACCCAACATTTAAAACCAACATTTTTGAACAATTTTCTAGAGTTCAAACTCCAGTTTTCTGGTTGTATTTTAATGTCGGAAATCAGTTTAGATGATCTTAATAAACAAGAATCACAGAACTGGCATATTTATTGTTGATGATAATTAGAGCAGTGAGGATGAGCAGCTGACGCACAAACATCCCGGTGCACTGAATATACCACTGTTAACCTTGGCAGCTGTTTTTCAGTTTAAGTCTGTTTTAGATTACATTTTTGTAGTTTTAGTCGCATTTCAGGAATTTTAAACTTTAATAGTTTGTTGACAAATACTCAAAACATTTAAGTCTAGGTTTTATACAATGCATTCCAAATTATTATACAAATTATTTTTTTCTCAGTTTTTCCTAAATAGTTGATGCAAATGACAGTTAGTATAATTTTCAAGTCATCAACTGTTAGAGCAGTGTTCCTCAACCCTGCGAAACCAAAGAGCCAAATCGTTAAAAAATACCTTTGAGAAAGCCACAAAGAGGTGAAATGTGGCAAAAACAGCTTAAAGTAGCAATAAAAATAAGTTAAAGATGGCAAAAATGGTCAAGAAACAGCAAAAAGGGCGAAAAAGTAGAAAAAAGAGTCAGAAAGTAGCAAAAATTGGTGAGAAGTTTCAAAAAAAGAGTCAAAGGTGGCAAAAAATGGTCCAAAACAAGGCAAAAAAGAGAGTGAAATGTGACTTAAATAGGGAAACAGCAGTCAAGAGTGGCAAAAAATAGGAAACTAGTAGTATTTAATGGCAAAAGGCAGCTTAAATGGGCAAAAAGTGGCAAAAAATGGCAAAACAAAGGGCAAAAATGGGAAAAGGAAACAAGTGGTATTTCATGGCAAAAGGTAGCTTAAATGGGAGAAAAGTGCCAAAATACAGTTAAAAGGAGCAAAAAAGTTTCCCTTTTTCAAGGTTTTCTGGGGGAATAATATGCAAAAATAAAAAAAGTGAAATGCACTGTTCCACATTATTCTGTACAGCAGGGTTTCAGAACATTTTATGGGTTGTAAAGAACTGAATATTTGTTGAATTTGCAGCATCAGGGGGTCATATTTACTGAAATCAAAGCTATTTCAGTCAAAAACATCTTAACAGGACAAGTTCATGTTAACATAGGAGCCCTTCTCTGATATCACCTTCACTATTCTTGCATCCATTGAACTTGTGAGTTTTTGGAGAGTTTCTGCTTGAATTTCTTTGCAGGATGTCAGAATATCCTCCCAGAGCTGCTGTTTTGATGTGAACTGCCTCCCACCCTCATAGATCTTTAGCTTGAGGATGCTCCAAAGGTTCTCAGTAGGGTTAAAGGTCAGGGGAGGATGGGGGCCACACCATGAGTTTCTCTCCTTTTATGCCCATAGCAGCCAATGACACAGAGGGATTCTTTGCTGCATGAGATGGTGCATTGTCATGCATGAAGATAATTTTGCTACAGAAGGCACGGTTCTTCTTTTTGTACCATGGAAGAAAGTAGTCAGTCAGAAACTCTTGATACTTTGCTGAGGTCATTTTCACATCTTCAGGGACCCTGAAGGGGCCTACCAGCTCTCTCCTCATAATTCTGGCCCTAAACATGACTTCGCCCCCTCCTTGCTGACATCACAGCCTTGTTGGGACTTGGTGGCCATCCACCAACCATCCACTACTCCATCCAGAGTTGCACTGCACTCACATTGACCCATATTGCTGAAACCTGTGGCCTGCTTAATAATGTGGAACGTCCTTCTTAAGTAGTTTTCCTTTAATTGCAAACTAATGATCACAGGTGTGTGAGGTTGATTTCAGTGATCCAAAGAGCCCTGAGACACAACACCATCCATGAGTTTCACTGAAAAACAAAAAACTGAATGTTTATGACACTAAAATCCAATTTGCATAATAGTTTGAAACGTCGAGTACTAAAAAGTCCACACAGTATGGTCTCAACTAAAGGTCAAAATGTTTATTCTCTTTACACTAATTTAATCTTCCAAATGGTAAAATATAAATGTAAAACACTCATCTTCATCGTAAAAAAGGAGGTTTAAAGCTTTTAGTCAGTTATTGTCAATAAAACCAACACTGGAACACAGAGCTGTTTGAAGATCATCAGCCTGTTAACAGAGACGACTGTCTGCAGTGTTGTTCACACACCTCTTTGTAAACTGAGATGCATCAGAGCAGTTGAAAATTCTGTTTCTTTTTCCTCCACCTGTGCCTTTTTGTAAAGGAGAAGGAGAAGTGGAGGTCTGTGTGAGACTATGCCCCCTAGTGGGTGCTCTTTTAACCCCCCCCCCAGCGTAAAGGACACCTCTGTTTTCATGCGTTAAAGAAGACAGGCTTCTCTCTGTTCAGAGGTGAGACAGTGTCGTGGTTAAACATTGACCTGAGGGAGTTCAAGACTCAACAGGAATCCTGCGTTTAACTTCCTGTTGTAGCGACTGTGAGTGTGAGGCCTCCTGCGGTGTCGTCTTCCCCGTCATTAAACAATAGAGAGCTGCAGTTTAAAAATAAAGAGCAGCTTTTTTCAGGTCAGCTCTGCTGTTTGTTTTGACTCGTTCTGCTTTATTTACTGTACACCTTATTGTGTCTAAATATCCCCTAAGGCTGCGTTTGCACTCAGCAGTCGCTCCACTTTGGTTCAGTGAAGTTTGGCTGTGTAAATCCTGACTGTGCCTGTGTTTCCTCAGCCCGCTGTAGTCCTTTGGTAGGCCAGGGTGTAAGCCTGATCTCCACAGCTGGATCAGCTCTGTAATATTGTGATGACATGTCAGCGTGGCATGGCGCTGCCTGCTATGAATTACATACAGAAGAGGAATACGACGTCATAAACAAAGGGCAATCGACGGGCTGCAGAGTCCATACTTTAGGGATGGGTATGGTCAGAGGCAGAATAAAGGAGGAGCTGGGGTGGAGGAGGGTTGCAAAAAGAGGCTTGCTGGGGGGTCAGCAAAGAGTCGCCAGGCTAGAGCAGGGTAAATAAGGCAGCATGAGTTTGATTAACCAATAGGGGGCATGAGATCAGCTGATCTCGATTATATGGCAGTGCTTGACTCCATGGTCTGCCTGCTATATGGTTATTAGCCCTAGCTGGGCCTCTAAAATACAATCTAATGACCTCATAATCATTTAATTCTCCTACTGAAGTTTTATTTTAGACATTTTTTAATATTTTTGATCTTTTGAAATAATTTACATCATGCTTACATGTACTTTTTTTTTAACACTCCTCCACCCCAGCTCCTCCTTTATCCTGCTCCTGACTTCATCAGTGTCATTCTGCTCTGCTGTTTTCTCTTCCTACCTCAGGCTTTACTTGTAGGCACAGGAACTTCTGTAATCTTCATTTTTCTCTTCTTTAAATTCAACTCCATACAATTTAGATCTTTCTTTTCTAGTTCTTGCATTTACCTGGCCTTTGTTTTTTCCTTCATAATCTATTTAGCAGGATAAATTTGACCAATAAAGACAGTGAATCATCTTAAATCCACGCCCCTATTCTTAGCACCGCCCCCATCTAACACCGCCCACCACCCTCCGCCTCCTCCTCAGTGCCATTCAGCGCTGTGGAGAGATCACCTCTGGCTCTGTCTCTTCATCTCATGTCTCATTTCGGAGTTTTTCTCTCAATGGACTGATGTGCAAGCATGCGGCGGGGCAGAGGTGCATGCTGGGATTGTTCTGCTGTTTGGGGATGGATTGTAGGAGAGAGACAGGACGAGCGAGGTGGGTTTTAAAGACAAAACAGGACAGAGAGAGAGAGAGGAAGTGTGAGTGTTGGTTAATGAGTGATAGAGCGACAGTGCTGACCTCTCTCTCTCTCTCTCTCTCTCTCTGTGGTTTCTAATTGTCTCTCGACCATTATTAACAAACTAGAGCATGCATTCACTGACTTTAAAGACAGGAATGTTTGTTAGCTGTTTGTTGAACTGGACCTGCAGGTTTTTATCTTCACCACTCCCTACACACCGAGCGCTCTGTGTTTTCAGTCTGCAGGAGGTCGATCTTCACTGAGAGGAAGACCTGTCTCTGGTTCATTTAGAGCTTCACAGACATGTAAAGACTACATTATTGTTATCATAATGAGAAAAGGCTCAATCATGGGGCATTTATGGTCATAGGAGAGCTCTGGTTGTGTTTCTAGGGCTGGTTTAGTGATCTGGAGCCTCTGGTTTGATACAGACCAGAACGAGACCCTTCCCCATCTTTCTGACAGAAATCAAAGGTAATAGAGAATTTTATTTTGAGGCGTCTGTTTTCAGCTACCTAAGCCAGAGAACTCCAGAACAGATCCAGATATGAATTATAAATGATAACAGACACAAACATACCCAGCAGCACTCACTCTTCATCTCTGATGAGTACCAATGTGACCTAAAGTCACATTTAAAGACATTAAAGCTTTAATGCTCTTCAGACTGGGTACATGTGTGCTGCGTGACGGTGGCAGCATGTGTCAGCTCCCACTCACCGTCACCACTTTCATTAACAGACGTGTGTGCTGCATGTTACAAGTTATTACGATAAGACATGATACATACCATTACGTTACATTACATGATACATTGAGATGTGGTAAGATACGTTGTGATGCGGTAACAAAAACAGGATACAATAGGATACAATACAAAACAATACGATTCAATAGGATACGTTATAATACCTTACGCTACAATATGATCGGATAACATTAGGGTAAGTTACTTCACGATATGTTGGGACACCTAATAGGATGCGTTGTGATACGATACGTTACATTATGCAGAATGATAGATCTTATATTATGGTGGATAAGATACTATACATTATGTAATGCTATTATAGCAAATCATACGTTACATTACGTTAGAACAACATACAATAATTACGTTACATTATTATACTATGCCATATGTTTCATTAGGTGACAACAAAATACGACGTAACATTACCCTAGGTTATTACACTATGCCATATGTTATATTATGCGACACCAAGTTATGATACATAACATTACATTACATTATTATACCATGCCAAACATTACATTATGTTACAACAAGCTATGATATGCAACATTACGTTATGTTATTATACCAAGCAGGGGTGCGCGGTATATACGGTAGACGGTATAAATGATATAAATTTGGCCCATGGTAGAGATTTGGACTCTACCGACCAATCCCGATAACGCTTGTTAATGATGTCATCGTATCTGCCTCAGTATGAGTTGGCAGGCAAAAACACGTGTTTTTTCCTCTCAAAGTCTGACGGCTGTACCGCAACCAAGTCAGTGTGCTGTCTCTGTCAGTCTGCCTGGGACTGTAACACAAGCTAAGTGCTGCTTTGGCTGGTCTCAGAGGCCAGCGTTGCAGCTCTTCCTCTTACAATGTCATAAACAAACGTTTAAAAGTCTATTTTAACTAATGACTTTCTTTTCTAAGTCCACAGTGAGTCAAAGATCCAGGCTGGGATGTTAAATGAGGTCAGAAAGGCTGCTGTAAACTAGCCGTATTCCCCGGTACGGCTGCCAAAGCTAAGCTAACCCAATGCTAAACACAAGACTTCCATCAGGCTCTTCAAAATAAAAGTCTGCAGCTGTTATTTTTCTGAAATGCTTTAATTGTGAACGCCTTCACTAGGAAACGTGTTCAAGTCATTAGCAGCTTAACACACCTCATCAGGTTAGAGATGAAATGCGAAACTTAGAGAGCAGTTAGAAGTAAACCTAGAGAGAATTAAAAAAAATAAAACATGTTTTCTGTGTTCCTATACTTATAGATAAATTGAGTATGCCATCAAAGGCTTGTTTTAATGGTAGAAGGGGGTTAGTAACACTCGAATTTGGATTAAAAAGCATTATCTCTTTTTAATTTTGTAATACCGTGATATAATACCGTTATTGTCAAAGGCAAGAAAAGTACCGTGACATGATTTTTAGGCCATATCGCCCAGGCCTAATACCATGCCATATATTTCATTACATTATGAGATATAATACCTAACATTACATTACGTTAGTATACCATGCCATACGTTACATTACTTTTCAACAAGACATGATATGTAACATTATGTTACACTATGATACCATGCCATATGTTACATTATGTGGCAACATATGATATGTAACATTACGTTATGTTATTGTATGCCATACGTTACATCATGTTACGAGAAACCAAACGAAACATTATGTTATCATACTATGATAATGTTACATTATGTTACAACGAGATACGATACGTATCATTGTTACATTATTATACCATGCCATACATTACATTACATTACAAAAAGATATGATACGTAACATTACGTTACGTAATACCATGCGAAACATTATGTCACGATAGGACTGAATATACAATACAAAAGGATACAACACGATATATAATAGTACAATCTGTAGTTACAAGACTATACGTAACATTACGTTACGATGATGATCTGTTATGATATATGTTAATACAATTTCAAACAAGGATGCGGTAGTATTAAGGGCAATACAATACGACACAAGACAATAAGATAGGATTTATTGCATCCCTGGGTAAATCAGCCTTGGACTCTTAGTTCTGCACGCATTTAGCTGCCATATAATAACATAGAAGCAATAAATTTAAAAAAACAGAAGAAGCATAGATATCTGGACATAGATACCTGCTAAAAAGGAAGTAAATATGGGTCTATGTTTTATGTTTTCTTGTCTATTTTGGCTGAGATACACCTGGCTCACAGATAGAAAAAAAACAAGATTTCTCCTCTAAAGAATCTTGGCTCATGTAGGTGTTTTGAGAGCCCTGATTTGTTAACGTCCATTTTCTACACCATTGACCCCATTCAGGGTCGCGGATGGCTGGAGCCTATCCCAGCTATGACTGTTAACCCCAGGGCTGACATATAGAGACGAACAATCACCAACTGAGTCAACAAATCTTTTTTCTCTTGTGTCTTTGCAGATTCAGGTCTGTATGGATCTGAAGGTTCAGCTCTGAACATTCAGACGACACAAAGTAAGAAAATAAACCACTGAGTTTACTCACCATGCTGATGTAGGGAAGTCGTCTCTATGCTGACGACACCGTCTTGTTTCTTTCTGTCAGGTGCCACCTCTCCCACAGTGTGTGGAGTTGGCAGCACTCCAGGGGGCGCCGTGGGTTCGCCAGGACCAAAACGCACCGTCTCTGGAACCGGGAACACCCTAAAGGTAGGAGCTGGTCGTGTTTATGTAGGAGAAGAAGTCAAATTAGACTTCCAAGTACAGAGACGATAACTGTGTTTGTTTCAGCGCTGGTTAACCAGTCCTGTCAGGAGGCTGAGTCAAGGAAAAGCTGATGGACAGAAGAAGCCACCAATCAGAACGAGGAGGCGGGACAACAGGCCTGAGATCACGCCACTCACTGGCAATGCACAGACGGTAAAAAACACAAAAACATGCATTAAAATGGACATATGGGGTAATAGAATCCTAGAAATTGAGCTGAAGTTGGCGTTTGTTTCTGCAGAAGGCGAGGAAGGAGGATGCCAGCCAAAGTGGAGGAGAGGAGGAGCCAGAGGAAGAAAGCCACACCCCTCTACCACCACCCATGCAGATCATCAAAGATCCAAACAACCCCGAGGTAAATAAGACCCCGTCTATACCCTTCAGCTACAGAGAAGATCTTCATCTGGTTCCTTTCTGACTTTAATGTCTTTAAAACAACAATAACGGAATAAAAGTTGTCAACTATGGCTGACTATTTGAAAAATGGAGGAAAAAAGTCCCCAACATCCCCAGCTTCACCAACATTCCATCCTCTGCCTTTGATGATGTAATTCTTTGATGTCTTTAATAAACCAGAGTGATGATGTCATCAAACATTCCTTAAGTTCTATTGTCTAAATATTGTATCAGTGTCCTTTAACAGCACGTTCATGACAAAATGAGTGAGAAAAGCTGTTAAAGAGGCACCGCTAACCTCTTAGCTGGTGGCTAATTAGCCTCCATTCATTCTTATCAGCATGCAGGGATACTAGAGTACCTAAAATGCTCCTACTTGTCAGCTGATTTATTCCCTCAGTAAACATTCCTCTAATAACTTTATAGTCACCGTCTCTGGTTTAAATTTTTCTTAAGCAGACGTTTAATATTTTTTTAGTAAATAACTGTCCCATTAAGAGTCAAAGAGGTGATAAACAGACGTTTAAGTGTTCAGAGAGGAAAAACAAGAACAGCTGGTGAAAGAATAAATGACAGGCTGAACATGGAGAGGTATTACAGGGAATAAAAAAAGAAAAACTGGGCTGAAATCTGCTGTAGAAAAATGCGTTTCAAGTGTTTTTTCTCTCTTTCAGGCTCTGGATTCAGATCAGGGCTCCAACGAGTCAGACACAGAGCAGAGAAATAAAGCTCTCAGAGGACGAATGTAAGCTCACAAACAGCAGTAAGATGAGAGTAAGAGTGGAACTGTGAAGGATAAACACGTCTGGTTTTGTGTGCAGGTTCGTGGTTAACGAGATGGTCCAATCAGAGAAGGACTACGTGAAGGACCTGGGTGTGATCGTGGAGGTAGATCTGACTCAATGTCACTTAAACAGGATGATAGTGTAGATTTGATGACTGAATCGAAGGAATTAAGGCGGTATTTCTCATCTGTCAGGGCTTCATGTCGAGGTTAGAGGTCCGAGGGATCCCTGAGGACATGAGAGGAAAAGACAAGATCGTCTTTGGAAACATCCAGCAGATCTACGACTGGCACAGAGAGTGAGTGAGAAACATAAATGAAGGCTGAAGCCTGGTTAACACTTCTGTACTGAATCTATGCTAATGTTAGCGCTACATGCTAACGTGTTAGCATGTCCACGCAATACTCACAAATCAGCACTACTGTAGTTATAACACCAGTTCATTGGGGTTGATTTTACTGCAGATTAAAAGGTGAAATTCTGGCTTTTCTGTAATTTTATCACAGGGAAGGGACAGTAGATAGTTAGGATTAGGAACCACCTAAACGCTGAGGTCTGTGTATTTTTGGCCAACAGATTTTTACATCCACAATCAAGAAACACCCGTTTTCCCTTTCACTGTTTAAAAAGAGGAAAACAATACAGGGATATTTTTTCCCTTTTTTTTTTTTTTTTTTTTAAGAAAATAAATGAAAATGTCTGGCCCTTAAAGGCAGTGCAGATTAGACTGGAAAATAAAGAAATAGTTAATTTCCGATTTCCTTTTTTGTTGTTGTTTTGTTTCTGTGAGGTTTTTTGTTTGTTTTTAAGTTTTTTTGTGCATTGATCAAAAGAGAAAGATTAAAGAATGTAAAACTAGTGATGTTACATTCTTTTTTAACACCCGAAGCTGGTCTAACAGTTTTTGTTTTGTTTTTTCTGTTTCTCAGGTTTTGTTTGCCGTCTCCTTTTTGTGTTTTCATCCAAAAAATTAAAATCAAAGAGCCGAACACTGATTATGTAACATTCTTTTCCCACAACACCTGCAGCAGGTCACACAGAAATAAAAGAATGTTAACTTTTTTGTTGTTTTCTGTTTATCAGGTTTTGTTTGCCATTTCATTTCATGTTTTGATCAAAAAAGAAAAATTAAAGAGCTGAACTCTGATTATGTAACATTCTTTTCCCACAACAGCTGCAGCAGGTTACACAGGAATAAAAATGTTAATTTTTAAAATTATTTTCCATTCTTTTGTTTGTCATTTCTTTTTAGTGTTTTGATCTTAAAATGGAAATCAAAGATCAAAACACTCGTTATGCAAAATTCTTATTTTACACAACACCTACAGCAGGTCACACAGGAATAAAAGAATGTTAACATTTTGAGTTTTATCATTTTCCAGTCTTTTGTTTGCCGTTTCTTTTTTAAGTGTTTTCCTCAAAAAAGGAAAATCAAAGAGCCGAACACTGATTATGTAACATTCTATTTTTTCTCACAACACCTGCAGCAAGTCACACTTTAATACAAGAATGTTAACTTTTTTGTTTTATTATTTTCCAGTCTTTTGTTCGTTGTTTCATCTTTAAAGTGTTTGGCTCAAAGAAGAAAAATCAAAGAACACCGATGATGTAACATTCTTTTTACATACCTGCAGCGATCACACAAAAGGAAAAAAAAATTTTACTTCACCAGTGGTCTTCCTTTGATCTTCCTATTTTCAATTTTTTTTCTTTTTTTGGGAAGGAAAAAAAAATTTGATTGTTCCTTAATTTTAGATTTCTAATCTCAAATTAAAAATCTGTTGGACTAATATTACTCTTACCTAGGTCATCTGTGTCTGTCCGTTATTTTTTGATGCCAGTTTATAGATTTAAGGGATTGGTTCATAGTCTAAAGCCATCTCACACTGAATGAAAACGTCACTCAGACAGGTGGAGCGATCACAGGAGTTCTGGTTGCTGTCATCATAGTCAGCGTTTCTGGCTTCTGTGAGGGTTTGGGGTTGTGATTTTCTGGTGATGCTACGGCTTCAATGCAAACGTTCATATCAGGCTTTAGACCTTTAACAAAGACACATTCTTAATATCTCTGTCTTAAATTAAAAAATAGAGATTTTAAAGGGATTTTTTCTAAATCTTTTCTGTTTATTGTTTGATCTCTGCAGCAGTTTTAAACTTATTTATAGTTTTAATTCAAATCAAACCTTGTAGACTCCTATCTCTTCTCTAAGACTAAAGCTGTGTGCTTTTTTTCAGTTTCTTCCTGGTGGAGTTGGAGCGTTGTGTTCAGAATCACGACCTGCTGGCTGACCTCTTCATCAGACATGTCAGTTCCTCTTCATCCATTTATTAATTGGTTATTTATCAGTCAGCCAGTGATTGATTATTAGATTAATGTGGATGTTTTTATGCTACAGGAGCGCCGTCTGCACATGTACATTGTTTACTGTCAGAACAAGCCGAGGTCAGAGTTCATCGTCATCGAGTATGAGACCTTCTTTGAGGTAAGACATCACTTTCTGTTGAATCTGCTTTGGTAGTTTATTCCAGTCAAGAAGCATCATCCACCAGTAAAAATAGTCCCTATCAGATACGTCCTACTCCAGTAAAAGCTAGCATCAGTTTTCTAATTTTCAGTGTTTACAGATAATTCCAGATATGTTGAGAAAAACAGAATTATTAGTCAAGTTTCACACATTCATGTTTTAAAATTCTATGTTCTCAGGTTAATTCAGGCATGTTTCTGTTTAGTTTCATTGCATATTGCAGAAAAGGTAAAACTCGTCACACTGGAGAAGCGGCAGCATTTAAGTTTTGTGATTTTTGGTTAAAAACAATCATTATAAAAATAACTGATCTTATCAAAGTAGTGCCTGTTAATGAATGGTTTTCTAATTTACTGTATGACTGACTTAAAATATGATCCTTTTCTGATAACAGAAACAAAAAGTTGCCTGGTGCTGCTCTATGTTTGTACTGAAAAGAATAAGGGCCACTGGTTTTTTTGTGTTTTGTTTTAAGATCCAACATTTTTTTCCAATTTTGAGATTTGAGTCTAGTTTCTGGTACTTTTCCCCCTGAAATTCTGACTTTAATAACAGATTTCTGGGTTTTATCTCAAAATCCTCCTTTTGATCTCAGAATTCTGCCTTTGATCTCAGAATTCTACATTTGATCTAGAATTCTGCCTTTGATCTCAGAATTCCTCCTTTGATATCAGAATTTCAGCTTTGATATGAGAATTTTTGCTTTTATCCCAGAACTCTGCCTTTGATCTCAGAATTCTGACTCTGACATCAGAATTCTTGCTTTGATTCAAAATTCTCCCTTTGATCCAGATTTCTCCCTTACATCTTAGACTACTGGCTTTGATCTCAGAATTCTCCCTTTGATCCAGGATTCTCCCTTTCATCTCAGAATTCTGACTTTGATTGCAGAATTCTTTCTTTGAAGTCAGAATTCTCCCTTTCATTTCAGAATTCCTCCTTTCATCTCAGAATTCTCTCTTTGATCCAGAAGTCTGGCTTTGATCTCAGAATTCTCCCTTTCATCTAGGAAATCTGACTTTTTCTTCAAATTTCAAGATTTTTTCCTCAGTGTTCTGACTTTGAAAAATCAGTGTCCCTTTCCCTCTTCCAGCATGTTTCATAAACAGAAACTGATAAAGTGATAACCAGAGACCTACCTGCGCCATGCTTTCTTAAACCAGCTGATTGACTGGAGACTTGTTGGAAAGAGCAGCATGAGGCAGTTCAGGAAAATTTTCTGGTGTTCACAGTGTAATGACAGCCCTGAAACACAGAAAACATTTGACTCAAATGATCTAGAACCTAAATGTCTATGTATTTATGTCTTTATGTCTGTAGGAGATCCAGCACGAGATCAGCTGCAGGATGTCGATCAGTGATTATCTGATCAAACCCATCCAGAGAATCACAAAGTACCAGCTGCTGCTCAAGGTCTGAACACATCTTTATTTCCTAAAACCATTTCATTTAATCATTTATTTAGCTGTGGTTAAACACTGCCTTTTTTTCTGGTTTTAATCAGGATTTCCTGAAGTACACGTCTAAAGCAGGACTGGACTGTGAGGAGATCGAGGTCAGGAACTTTCACTTTAAACGCAGAAACCTTCAGTTTGATGAGCCCTTAGTAAATTGGTTTCAGCTGCATTTCAACAACCTGACTACCTGCAGGGTGTTTTTTTTCCTCCACATGAGGGCAGTAAAGTGCTTTTATAGATGCACCAGAGGGGAACACTTCTAAAACATGATGTCTTTTTTATTCTATTATATATTCAAAATCAGCTGAAAACATTAAGGTGCTTTATTTATGTGTACTGTTTATATTCTGCCAGTAATCATGGTCATTTTCCACTTCCTCCTTTTGTTTTCTAAGTTTCTTTAATGAAATAAACTTGGTAATTTTGTTTTTACATCATATTTCATAGTTTTTACCAAATTTATTTCTATCTGTGCGTACAGAAAGCTGTTGAGCTGATGTCGTTGGTGCCAAAGCGTTGCAATGACATGATGAACCTGGGACGCCTGCAGGGATACGAGGTATGCCGCTATTAACTGGGTCAATATCTGGGTCAATAATAAAGGAAAGTACTTTGAGGAAGTTTGAGATTAAGTTTCAGCCCCTGGTAGAGATCTGCTGCCCCCATGTGGCCAAAAACAAATATCTACCTCTAATATAAATGACCATGATGATAAGGGGCCAGTTATGATGGGGAATCCCACCAGCACATAGTGCATTACTTCTACTTAAGTTTTAATTTGCTGTGGTGTTGTGTTGTCCTAACTAGATGTAAGACAAAACCAGGCGTGCTGCAGCCCTTTAGCGCTGTTGTCTTGCCAGAAAACCTGTAAGACCACAGAATAATAATGTTTTAAAAAGTTAGAGCAGGGTAAAGTTCTTTGGCACCATCATAAACACTTTATTTTGAAACTGAGATGAAGCTGGTGGACTTCCTCATGGGATTTGGGTGTAGGTCCAAGAGAGTTTTTTGTAGGTCTCATGATGTCCCAAATGCTGACCAAAAATCATAAGAACAGGAGTTTTGAGTTCTTTTGTTCAGACATAAGGTGAAAATAATGTTAGTTTTTTACCTTGACAGTTTTTGCGAGCAGCTCTCGCCTTCTTCAGAAATGTCTCACTGACGGCGTGTGACGTGTCAGCGGGCAGATTTTGACAGCCAGCAAACGCGGCACGCCCAGCGGCGCTGCCAGTCACGCCCACGCCATAATGGCATGTCGTGGCGGGCCCAAACGAAACCAACCGCTCCGCCAAGCACGCCGCGGCCCCTGCTGTCCTATTTCTTCTGGAGTAGAGTGTCCCAGGTGTGGGAAAGCATAGCCATAGCCTCCTTAATCCAACGTTTGAGTTTGTTTTCCTCGACTCCGATGATTGTTGCCCCATCCCAGTCCATAACATGATTGTTCCTTTTGCAGTGGTCTGATATTGCAGATTTGAGGTTTTCCTGTAGTGCTTTTTCTTTCTGAGTTCTTGTGAGTCGTGTTGCAGTTTCCTTTTCACACTCCTTTTGATGTTCTTTTTTTCTTGTGTTGAATGATCTGCCTGTCTCCCCGATGTATGTGTTACTGCAAGAGGGGCATGGAATTTCGTACATGACGTTGCACTTTTTTCCTGCTCGACCTTTGAGTGTACCAGGAGTTGCCGTAATTTGGTGTGTGGTTTTATGGCCGTGTTGATCTTATGTTTCCTCATGATACGTTGAATGGGTTCTGTTATCCCCCGGATGTATGGTAGTGTGACTGTGGTTTTATTGCTGTCTTGGGTTTCTTGTTTTTGTTTGTTTGTTGTTGCTGTTTTTTCATTTTCTGTTTGTTTTTGACCTGTTGTTTTCCTTTATTGATGGCCCATCTGGGGTACTGGCAGCGTGTGAGAGCCTGCTGTATGTGCTGTTCCTCCTGTTGTCTGTCCTCTTCCTCTGTGATGGAACCGGTTCATTCAAATAAAGTCCTAACAACTGATCATTTGTGTATTGTTGGATGTTCTGAAGTCCATAGGAGGTATTGGTCGGTATGTGTGGGTTTTCTGTAAACTGTGATTTTAATGCTGCCATCATCCTTGTGGTGGATGTTCACGTCCAGGAATGCCAGTGTTTTATTGTGCTCCTCCTCGTGTGTGAATTGAATGTTTCCTGTCTTGTGTCTGAACAAAAGAAGTCAAAACTCCTGTATCAATAATAAGACATGATGAACATTTTTGAGCCAAAAATGATAAGCCTAAGTTGAATGGTCTGCAGGGGCTGAATGTTTAAATTAAGTTTTTGAGGAATAAAAATCTAAATTTAGAGGAGGAACTTTCAATAGGCAGAAGGGGGCGCTGTAACAAAGTATTAATATTGGTGCATGAATGTACTCAGGATCAATGTGTGATCATCCCTGAGATGTTATGTGATTCAATTCAATTCACTTCAACTTTATTTATATAGCACATTTAAAACAACCACAGCTGACCAAAGTGCTTCACAGTATAAAAGCAAAACATAAAACAAGAATACACCACTCTTAATTAGTGATGATCAAAATAAACACTGAAGAGTTAAATGGAATTATTGTGCAGAAAACATGATGAAAAAATATGAAAAAATGGCCCAGCTTTGGGCCTGGGTCACGGCCCCACCCTATGGCAAGAACTTGCGGGGTTTTTTTATAGCTTTTTAACTCCATCTTGCCTAGAATGACCATAAAAAATCTGGAGGCAATCAGATTAAATCCCTCAGCGGAGTTCAAATAAATCTGCAACTTGTCGATTGACAAAAATGTGAAAATTTGACCTTTAACTGTTTGTAGTGCTGTTCCTGTACATTTTGGAGGACAGTCCCAAGAGACTTTTTTGTCCGTCTTGTCATGATACAGATGTGTAGCAAATTTCATACATGTAGGTCTTACCCAGTCCCCTGAGTGATTTCTGTGGCACCCATGGGGCCCCTGTGGGCTGAGCTTTTATGAAGCCACCACCATCTGTGAATTTCCACCAAGTGAAAATTTTGTGGAGACTTTGTTAAGTTTTGGGCCACGTTAAAGCCACCAAATAAGAGATTAAACCTATCAAAATAATGATAATGCCTACAGGGCGGCATGGTGGCACAGTGGTTAGTGCTGTTGCCTCACAGCAAGAAGGTTGCTGGTTTGTTTCCCGGTCAGGGCCTTTCTGTGCAGAGTTTGCATGTTTTCCCCGTGCACGTGTGGGTTCTCTCCAGGTACCCCGGCTTCCTCCCACCACCAAAAACATGCTCGTTATGTTAACTGATCACTCTAAATTGCCCGCAGGTGTGAATGTGAGCGTGCCTGGTTGTCTGTCTCTATGTGTTGTCATTCTCTATATGTCAGCCCTGCGATTGACTGGCGACCAGTCCAGGGTGTACCCTGCCTCTCGCCCAATGACAGCTGGGATAGACCCCAGCCCCCCCCTTGCCCCGACCCAGAACGGAATAAGGGGTATAGAAAATGGATGAATATAATGCCTACAGTTTCAATAGGGATCTCGCTCTGAGCTAAAGCCTTAATAATGCTACAACCCTTAGAAAGTGTTCTCTAAAGTGATGCAATAAAGCGCCACCTTGGTGTCTTTCAGGGGAAGTTGACGTCTCAGGGGAAGCTTCTGCAGCAGGAGACATTCTGTGTTTGGGAGCAGGACGGAGGAGTTTTATCTCGCAGTAAAGAGAGGAGAGTTTTCCTCTTCGAGCAGATCGTCATTTTCAGCGAACTGATGCGCAAAGGCTCCAACAACCCGGGATACCAGTTCAAGAACAGCATCAAGGTCGGACCGGTTCACACTGGTTTAAGAGGAGGACCTGTGCTAGACTGGTTTCTAATGGTTTCTCTTTGTGTGTATGATCAGGTGAGTTACCTGGCCATGCAGGAAAGTGTGGACGGGGACCCCTGTAAGTTTGTGTTATGGTCTCGGGGCTCAGCGGAGCGATTTACGCTGCAGGCGTCCTCCACCAGCATCAAGATGACCTGGACAGAGACCATCGCCACGCTGCTGGATGCCCAGAACAACTTCCTGTCTGGTAGGCAAAAGGGTTGCCAAACTCAGTGCTATACTTCATGACGATATTATCTGATTTTCTCTGAGTTATCCAGATTTAATGCCACTGAACTTCAATGACATATCAGGCTGTTACAGGAATGTTATAGTTTTCCCTTGAACCTGCTTTAGTCTATGCATCTTTGCACCGGTATCTGAGTTAAGCCTGACTCATCTTCATTTGTGTTGCAGCTCTTCAGTCTCCCATTGAATACCAGAGGAAAGAGGGCGGGATTACAGTGACCAGACCACTATCGTCAGGGCGACCTCCCTCAGCTCCACCAACGCCAAATGGCCACGCCACTCAGCCTCAACCAGACAGCGAGCAGGACGACCAGGTTAGGATCCCTTTGTTCTTTTTGTATTTGATGTCATGAGGGTCCAGATGGCCCTGGTTGATTTCTCCTGATGTGGTCTTTGTCGCCTCAGGAACTCGTCCTCGTCATGCAGGACTTCGTGGCGGTGCGGGAGGATGAGATCTCTGTGTTTCGAGGGGAGAAGGTTCAGATTCTGGCGTCCAACCAGCAGGGTCAGAGTCTGGTGTACCGGCCGGCGAACAGCGACTCTCCGGCCGCTGAGGGCTGGGTGCCACGGAGCGTGCTCAACACACACTGACACACAAACACAACTAACTACACACAATGACAGCAGGGTCAGAGTCTGGTTTACGACTGCTACACACCCACGTAAATATGGCGAGACAACGGGGCCAAAGGCATGCTGGGAAACGAAGGAAGTGAAGCTTGTCCAGATATAGAATACCCAAAAGCTACGAGACCTTAGAGGTTCTGGTTAGATGTGAATTGTTGGGGCATTTTCACACCTAACGATCATTTGAACTTGCAGAGATGTTTACACATGGACCCAAACGTGAGATGCACAAGGAAAATGCTCTCTGATTGGTCTGAATTTCTTGCAGAAGATGTAAGCAAATGCTATGTTTGGTTTTCGTCTGAAGTCAGATGCAAGAGTATGCAAAGTACCGAAGCTTGTCCGAGTTATTCAGCCGGAATTACGAGTTCAAGGAGAATTTTGTATTGACGTATCTGACTGGCATCTTGGAATTTCCGAGTTCTGAGATGAACTGGAATGCACCAAAAGAGCAGCTGGGTTGGGTCATTCCTGACTGTGGCTTCTAGCATTGTTGGTATATTTTTTTGACAGAACGAGGGAGAAAATCTGTTAAAAAGTGGCACTGCAAGCCTGCTCCACCTTACAAGTACAAAATGAGGAGGTCTAGAGAGGGAAAAAAGCACAATAAGGCACAGGTGGAGAAAAAAGAGGCAAAAATTTCAGCTGATCATCAGTTCTATTGTAACCCAGTTTACCGATAAGTTGTGTGAATGACACTGCAGACCGTAGTCTATGTTAACAGACTAAAGATCTCCAAACACTCTGAATGTTCCAGTGTTCATTTTTTTCCTTTCCATGAGGAAGACAAGACTAAAGCTAAAAACACATCTTTTAGGATAAGTTGGCTTACTTTTCCACAAGTAGGGAGGAGAGAGGGAAGGGGAGCAATCGCACTGCAGCGGAATGTGAAAGCAGCCATCATTGACTGAAGCTAAAGAATTTAAAATCTTAAGACTAAAACTGTAACTGAATTAAATATAGTTGCCAAGATAACACTGGTACATTCAGTGTGCAGTGATGTGTGCGCGTCTGCTCCTCATCCTCACTGTTCTATCATAGTCAATAAACAGGACGACTAATCCGAACTGATTACTTAGTAAAAAATATTAGTTTGAGTCAGCTAGGGGTAAGTTAATGGGACGTGTCGGGCTTAGAGCAGACTATGCTGCCTAAACCTAACCTTAGCCCGCCCCTGTTCATTTTAACCAAACTAGTTAGGTGTGAAAATGCCCTTACAAGTTTGAGCAATCTTGGGGTCTTCTGTAGACTGTAGACATTTCAGCTGAAGAGAAGCAGAAAAAACTACAGGTCAAATCTAGAGCTTGACAGTTCTACCGGGCTCTGAGCGGTCTCCTTGTGGCCCCGTTTACTCAGCAGTATTTAAACACCTCCACACCTACAGACACTCAGCAGCAGGTACTGTTAGTCTCCTCCCTCCAGGTGCTTCAACACTCAGCCAAAACACACCTCCGGCCTCACCTCGTCCAATCAAACGGCGCCACGAGGCCGGCCTCCAGTTTACTGCCCTGAGCAACCAATCACACTCTGACAACATCACAAACTGTTTCCTGTGAGTCAATGGGAGGGAGATCACATGACCACATCGCCATCATCATCACCGTCATTATCGGGCTGAAACTCCAGGACGCAACAAGAGACACGAAAAAAAAACTCCTGGAAAAGAAGAGGTGCACGGGCCCGTCAGCCAATCAGAACTGTGCGTGTCATCCTGTGAATAGTGTGTATAAAGAGACTGCTACACTCCCACGTTAATGCTATGATGAAGATGATGAAGATAACTATGATGAATATGATAATTAAGAGTACTAGAGTCTGTTTTTCACCTCAATAGAAAAAAAGAGAGGAACTGTTTGTCATGTTAACGTTTGTGTGTGTGCGTCCGAGAGAGAGCCTGCGTGTGCGTGAGCGTGCGTTTGTGATGGCGTTTTATGTGCGTGCGTTTTTTCCACGGACAGTTAGGTGGTGTCCCGGTGTAGCGTTGCCATGATGACTCGTGTTTGCGGTGACACCTGAATTTTTTGTCTTTTTAGCGAACCAGAGCTGCCGCCGTCCTCTTCCCCCTCCTTCCTTTGCAACCAACGGCGGCCCCCCATCATCATGGCGGCGCCCCCCGCGTGCAGCTCCGGTTAGTTTGGATATTCAGAATATGCATTTTCCTGTTTCTGTATATAGACCAGACCAACAACTGCTACTCAAAACAACTGCGGACACTGATGCCGTCTGGCCGCCTGCCGGTCTGTCCGACGGCGACTCCACCTACTGTGACCGTCTGTTTCTACCACACCTGAACTCTACCTGTCTCTCTCTCTCTCTCTCTCTACCTCCCTGTCTCTCTCTCTCTCTTTCTGTCCGTTTCTCTGGTGCCATTCTCAGACAACACCCCGGTCCTTAAGGAGCTACGCGGCCCGTCAAGTGCACTGCAGACGGGTTCAGGAGGGACGTATTGCGCTATGAAGGGTGCAGGGAGACACTTAGCCAAGTTGGATGCCGCTTTCATGTCATGACAATACGGACGATCGTTAGGGTCAAAAATGAGCAAGAGAAATGAAGGAGGAGTTTTCTTTTCATCAGGAGTTCAACAGAATTTGTCAGAAAGGTCAGAAAATGTCGAAATGTTCAAATTTACTTTGGGAGTTAAAGCTAAAACCACTTCGACTTTTCCACAAAATTATTTTTAACAACTGCCCCAGCGTCTCAACTCATTCTTTATATTTTCACCATTTTTCAGCAACATTTCCACTTTTTCCTCTTAACTTGCTGTTATCTCAACATTTTAAACATTTCATCAACATTTTTTCCCAACATTTCCACTTTTACCTTGACAGCTTTCTGTTTTCTCATTCTTTTTCCTCAACATTTCCCCTTTTTAGCTTGGCAACTTGCTTTATCCTCATCATTTCAACTTTTTCCTCCTAACTTTCTGTTTTCACAACATTTTCATCATTTTTCATCAAAATTATTTTCCAACATTTCCACTTTCTATTCTACTTTCTATTCTACTTTCTATTAACTTGTTTTCTCATCCTTTTTCCTCAACATTTTCGTCCACTTTTTTCCCATGGGAACTTGCTTTTTCCTGCTTATTGTAAACATTTTGACTTTTCCCTGCTAACCTCCCTTTTTTTCCAAGATTTTTCCTCAACATTATTCCCTAATATTTCTACTTGTCTCTTAACAACCTGCTTTTTCCTTGTCATTTTCATTATTTTTCCTTTTCTTTTTCTCTCTACATTTCCACTTTTTCCTCACATCTCAACTTTTTCTTCAACATTTTGACTTTTTCTTCACATTTTCAGTTGTTTCTACTGTTTTTTTTTTTTTTTTTGAGATATAGACTTTTCCCCAAAACTCTTTGACTTTCCGACCTCTCGACATTTTCCTTAATATTTTCCCTTTTTGTTCTTTAATTATATTTCCACTTATTTCTTGACTTTTCCATTCTTTCAATAATAATCATTTTACATTTTGGCTTTTTCACATAAAACTTCAACCCTTTTTTCATCATTTAGATGTTTTCAGTGACTTCATAAATGAGAGTATTTCTAACTCACTTTTTCTTCCTCATATCTGACTGTAACACTCGTCCGTATGCAGGAGCTTCCTGAACTTCAAATACTGTAAAATCCTCTAACAAGGCACTGGGTTTGTACTAAAAAGTCTGCAGAGCCAAAGGAGCATTTTTCTGTTTAAAGATATTTAAATCTGGTTTAAAAGTGGAGTTAAAAAAAAAAAACTCCTTAAAGACATCTCTGTTTATACCATATTTAGCTGAAAAATCTACATCAGAAAAAAACTATGTCTCAGAGTTTTTCATAGTTTGTTCATTTTTGCATTAATGTCAATAAAATAAAAAATTGTGCAGTGTTAGGTTAAACCCATCATATCACAACATTCTTTTCTCTCACAGAAAAATCAAAATATTTTGAAGGTTCAAAATCTCTGGAGTTATTTCAGTTTTAGACATTAAATTAAAGATAATAAAATGGTAAATAGATGTTAAACCAGTGTTGAGCGTCTATAAACAGAAAATTGCTCGCTGGAGTGACCGAACGAGAACTCCTCAGGTTCTATCTTTACGGTACTTAAATTCAAACTTTCTCTGTCCATGCACTGTAATTCTGAAGAAATGAAACAACTGCATGTCCACATGACATGAACTCTGCATTCATCAGGTGTGTGAAACTTCAAAAAAGGACGCTACCTTGTTCCCTGTGCAGGAATGGAAAAATGTATTGTTGTCAACATGTCAATGTTGTGTTTGGGAATGCTTAAAGAGAGTAGAAACTAAGAAAAGTAATGTCTATGGGGTCCAATATTTAAAAAATGTTATAAATGTCACAACGTGTGAACTTGAAGTGCACCAGAATAAGGTTTTCACCATACTGGAATATAAAACTGTGAAAACCAAACAATGTTGGTACCTGTTTGATACCACTGCATCAAAAACAGAAGTCCTAGATGACCAAGAGTGGCTGGTTTATTGATTTTATTCCCAGATATTGCAAGCAAAACCCTGAACCATGTCTGAATTGCACAATTTCATTGCAGATGTCTGTGGTATCAAAAAGGTATGAACATTTTGACAACCTCTCACCATAAGGATTTAGGATGGATGTGGAGCACTACAAAGGATGCAAGATGGGGATAGTGCACTTCTAAGGATGCATTATAAGGAGCTGGTGCACTTTTTAGGGTTTAGGGTGAAGGATAATACACTATGAAGGGTATAGGATGCAACAAAGAACACTAAAGAAGATTCCAGAGTAAAAAAGAATGCTTTTAAGAGTATAAAGTCAAACATAGTGCACTACTAAAAGTCTAAGAGCAAAGGTAGTGCCCTAAGCAGGGCGTCAGGTGTAAAATAGCACACTATGGAGGGCCTAATGTTGGAGGTAGTGCACTAAGAAGGATGTAGCTCAGAAAGCAATGCACTATAAAGATTAAAGGTGGAGTGTAGTGCACTATGGCGTGTTAAGGGTGGAAATAGTGCACTACAAAAGGCATAGGGTGCTGTTTGAGATCTAGCCTTGTTGCCGTTTTGGCAAACCCAACTAACCAATCGAACAGTGTTATTTGTACAGAACTAACAGCTGCTAACTGACTGCTAACAGCTCTCTGTCGTTGTTTGTAATAAACTTCATTTTTCATCCAAAACTGATTCAACCTGTTTTTCTAATATTTGTGAATGAGATAAGGCTGAATATATAAAATAAAAAAAAATTAGAGATCACAGGACAATCGCACACAAAACTGGTCCGGGCCCCTGACAAACCCAGAAAATTGGACTCTGATAAACCCAGAGAATGGCCCCTGATAAACCCAGAGAATGGACCCTGATAAACCCAGAGAATGGACCCTGATAAACCCAGAGGATGGCCCCTGATAAACCCAGAGAATGGACCCTGATAAACCCAGAGAATGGACCCTGATAAACCCAGAGGATGGCCCCTGATAAACCCAGAGAATGGACCCTGATAAACCCAGAGAATGGACCCTGATAATCCCAGAAGATGGACCCTGATAAACCCAGAGAATGGCCCCTGATAATCCCAGAAGATGGACCCTGATAAACCCAGAGAATGGACCCTGATAAACCCAGAGAATGGACCCTGATAAACCCAGAGAATGGACCCTGATAAACCCAGAGGATGGCCCCTGATAAACCCAGAGAATGGACCCTGATAAACCCAGAGAATGGACCCTGATAATCCCAGAAGATGGACCCTGATAAACCCAGAGAATGGCCCCTGATAATCCCAGAAGATGGACCCTGATAAACCCAGAGAATGGCCCCTGATAATCCCAGAAGATGGACCCTGATAAACCCAGAGAATGGACCCTGATAAACCCAGAGAATGGACCCTGATAAACCCAGAGAATGGACCCTGATAAACCCAGAGAATGGCCCCTGATAATCCCAGAAGATGGACCCTGATAAACCCAGAGAATGGACCCTGATAAATCCAGAGAATGGACCCTGATAAACCCAAAGAATGGCCCCTGATAAACCCAGAGAATGGCCCCTAATAAACCCAGAGAATGGACCCTGATAAACCCAGAGAATGGACCCTGACAAACCCTGAGAAATGACCCCTGATAAACCCAGAGAATGGACCCTGATAAACCCAGAGAATGGCCCCTGATAATCCCAGAAGATGGACCCTGATAAACCCAGAGAATGGACCCTGATAAATCCAGAGAATGGACCCTGATAAACCCAAAGAATGGACCCTGATAAACCCAGAGAATGGACCCTGATAACCCCAGAGAATGGACCCTGATAAACCCAGAGAATGGACCCTGATAAACCCAGAGAATGGACCCTGATAAACTAGTGCACATTGATCAACATCCACAATACACACCAATGTAAGTGTACTTTTCTTGTCAACCCCATATCACACAAACAGGTTGAGGAAATTTCTTTAAATTTAGCCCAAATATCCGCTTAGCCTTAAGGGTTAACTGATTATATTGTGTTCATCAAAAGTAAAGGTCATTAGTCCTCATGGTCGCCCTTTGTTTATGTTAGCACTTGAGGAGACACCCCATGTCTTCTTCACCCATAAATGCACTTTGACTATCCTGTAGTTGGAAACCTGAACAGGCCGTTAACTGTCTGGCATTAGCTCTGTTTTTTTTTTTTTTTATAGGAGTTTTAATTTGCAGAGATGACTGAACTCAGAGTGTTCCCTGAATTTTTCATAAATGCATCTTAAAGCTGTTTTTTATAGGTTTATATATGTGCAGTGACAATCGTCTATTCTGCAGAACACAAAGGTTTGAGGTGTTATCTTCAGCTGTTATATAATAACAGAAATCTGAGTTAAGCTATGAAATCGGAGGTGAACTCTGGTCCCGCTGTTAAATCCTGATAAGATCAGCAGTAAAGTCATAAACTGATTTAACCAATTAAAGAGACGGAGATAGAAGAGATGAGTCTGAAGTCCAGCCTCACGTCTGATGACTTATTTTCACACTCCTGCAGCCATGAAGACATCCACTAAAGTTACGGCAGAATGGGAGGTCAGAAAGGGGATTTCATTTCAAAATACCAACAATAGTAGAGTCTGAATTCAACTAAACTTTTATCAAAACATCTGATTCAGAATATGTAGGAAGCTTTTAATGCAGCTATTTATGAAAATCAGACAAACTAAAAACGGATGAGTATTTTAGATCTAAAATTTTAATCTAAGAAAGTCAAGTGACCCTCTTCTCAAAAAACAAAAAAAAAACAAAAAAAACAAAACAAAAAAAAACAAACTCTCCTTAAAGCTTCCAAATGTAAAATTGTTCTGAACGACTACTTAAGCTGCAGAAAGCTGCCATTCTGTTGCTGTTTGTCATTCTAACATTCTGTCGCCTCTCTTGGCTGTGTTTGTTTTCATCAGTGGAGTATTCCCACTGAAGTTCACATAATAAAGCGATTAAAACTTCCTGGTTTATCCTGTAAGATTCCCTGAATGATAAGCAAGTAGGTGCAGACCATGAAGGCCACTTTTAACAGCATTTCTCCACCATTTCGTAAAATTTCATCCATGAAACCAAATCTGACTCTCTGATTTCACTGGGTGTACGAAACCTTCTCTGCATGCTTGAAGTATTTCTGCTCCTGGATTTCAGACCAATAGGAGACAGATAGAGGATGGACCAATCACGTTAGCTCTGCCCATTGTTGCTATGCTGTTCTCCAGGAGACATTTGCTTTGATCTCACTAAGATAGTCCCAACATTCTATCACATACACACACATTCCTCCTACAGACTTCATCTAAAAAGTAGACATATCACTTATTTATGTTATTTATGCTGGATTTACATTTTTACCATCTTTGACACATTTTGATTATTACTGTTAAAGTTTGATGATAATTTTTGCCTCTCAGAGTTTTACCATGTGTGTGTATGTGATAGAATGTTGGGACTCTCTAAGTGAGATCAAAGGAGAACAGCACAGCAACAATGGGCAGAGCTAACCTGATTGGTCCACCCTCTACCTGTTTCCTATTGGTCAGTTCATCAAAAATAGAACAGCAGAAAATTTTAAAACATGCAGAAAAAGGATTTTCATTAAACTAAAACCAGCATGAAGGTATGCTGGCAGTCTTTATGAAGACTTTAGATTAATAGTGCCTAAATGATCATAAAGGCTTTAAAATACTGATTCTATAGGTTAGCTTATTATTTAACTGTTTATTTGTTTAACATAGGGGTTTTTTCACAGGTAGATGATAAGCTTATGTATGTGCCAACCATGATTATCAGCTGTTCATAGATAATGATGGGGCCTCGCTGATAAGACGCTTGTTCAAGGATCGTCTCAGCCTCATGTTTGTGTTTCTACACTTCACAGATAAATAATAAATTAAAGTAAGAGTAATAAGTACGCGTTACTCTGGGTTTAAACTGAAACTAAGCAGTCATGTCCAGTAGAAACAGTGAGCATCGCCCTTCTTTAGCTGTTTATGAGTATTTATCTTTGGAGTCTTATCATGTTGGCCCACATTAAATGTGCGCTCCAGATCACCATGAACATGTGAAGCGATCAGAGGTCTTCAGTCCGTCTGTCTTTTTTCGTCTAAAGACGAGTAAAGTCCACAGAAGAGCTGTTATATAATCCACAAAGTTTAGTTTTCTGCTTGTGAAGATCCCCACGTAGACGAGGACTACTTAAGATCCACCGTGGGGGGTGTGGGTGCTCAGTTAGCGGTGTGTGGTCGTAACAGCGGTGAGGAAGATGTCGAAGTTGGTGCAGATCTTTGGGAAAAACGGAGCAGAATCTCCGGAGCCGGTGAACGCTAAAGTGACGGGTGAGTTTGACTTTAGAAAGGTTTTTTTTTTAGATCATTAAGGGCTTTTATCCAGTAAAGAGTTTATGTCCTGTCAATATATTTATTTTGGTCTGGATGCACCGCAAAATTATTCAGAATGTTTGAACTTTAAAAATGTTTATTTCTTAACAATTAATGTTACAAAAAAGATCAAATGTAGAATGATTTTATGTTAAAGGGTGAAATTAGAGTTTATAATACAAAATCATTAAATGGTAAAGCTTTTTCCTTTAGATTTATGAACATTTCCTTTGATTTCCATTGATTTTTGTTAATTAAGATGAGTCTAGTTAAAATGTGTTAAGATTAGTTAAGTTTAGCTGAGCTTTGCTGAATAATTTTAGTAAAGTCCAGCTAAGTAGAGTAAAACTGAGTCAAGTAAAGTTGTGTTAAGTTGAGTTTAGTTGAGTTGAATTAAGTAGTTTAGTTAAGTTAAAATGAGCTGAGCTACGTTGAATTGAGTTTAGTTTAACAGAGTAAATTTAAGTTTGGTTTAGTTAAGCTCAGTTATGTTGATTTTAGTGGAGTTTATTTTTTAGTTGAAATGAGTTTAATTAATTCGGTTTGTGTTGAATTACAGTTAGTTTCCTTACGTTGTGTTATTCGAGTTAAACTGACTTGAGTAAAATTAAGTTTAGTTTAGTTGAGTTGAGCTTAGTTAAGTTAAGGAAAGTTGAGTTTACTTATGTAAAGTTTAGTTTAGTTTATTAAAGTTAAGTTCTGTTGAGGAAAGTTCAGTCTAGTTGAGCTGAGTTAAGTTCAGTAAAGTTGAATTAAGTTGACCTTAGTTTAGTTACGGTAAGTTGAGTTTGAGTTAATTCTAGTTTAGTTGAGTTAATGAGTCAAGTTTAGTTCAGATAAGTTTGCCTTTGTTGAGTTTAGTTGAAATAAGTTTTTTTAATTTGGGTTGTGTTGAATTAAGTTTAGTTTACTCATGTTGAGTTATTTGAGTTAAGTTGGGTAAAATTAAGTTTAGTTAAGTTGAGAAAAGACGAGTTTACTTAAGTACAGTTTAGTTTAGTTAAGTTAATTGATGTTGAGTTTAGTTGATTTTAGCTGAATTCAGTTCAGTTGAAATAATTTTAGTTTATTTGGCTTGTGTTGAATTAAGTTTAGTTCAGATAAATTTGCTTTTGTTGAGTTTAGTTAAAATAAGTCAAGTTTTTTGGGTTGTGTTGAATTACGTTTAGTTTACTTACATTGAGTTTAGTTAAATAAAGTTGAGCTAAGTCAAGCTGAGGCAAGTCGAGTTTAACGGAGTACATTTCAGTTTAGTTGAGCTGAGATAACTTCAATTAGGTTGGGTTTTGTAAAGTTGGGATTTATTTGGTCATTGTTTAACATACAAAACTCAGTTACACTGGTTTGAAGACAATAATTAACATTTAGTTAAAACTATTTCAGCATCAACACTGAGGATAAAGAGAAAGACAAAACAGGTCCCAGAAGGTGTGAGCTCAAACCGTTTATTATTGCTGCTACTAGTTTAGAAAAGGAAGAATACGAAGAAGAAAAATTACAACTTTATCATCATTATATTAGGGACAAAACAATGACATTACAATCTCATTATGGTGCAAAAGCTATCAGTATTTATCCATAAAAAAGTATACGGTTAAAAAGCATTAATGTGTGTCACTGCATTTCACAAATGATGGTAATCATTAAAAAAGTAAAAACATGTCCAGATAGAGTAATGTTTAAAATAGCTACAGGCTGAAGCACTACTGTGAGCTGCCAATTGAATCTGTTTGCATTTGTTTTGCTTTAACTTCACAAAAACATGGTAAAAATTCACAGTGACTTTTAAAATAGATCTGTGGTAATGTATTTTAACATAAAATTCGTCTATTATATCAAAGTCACAATTGTTTTTTGCTTTGAGACTTTAATGAACTTTTTAAAATAAATGTTTAAAGTCATGATTCCATGTTCAGACTCCACAAAGCTGAAACTTTGGCTAATTAGGATTCAGCTAAAATAACAAAACATCCATAAATTGTTTGTGCCACTCTCTACATTCTTATTAGTTTTAATGGAGAGTTTTCTCAAATGGATACTTGTTCAAAACCATTAATGCTGAATTATCTACAGTTACGTCGTCAGATAAGATTTAAATTCAGACTACTAAAACGTTTCTGCAGCATTATCGAACAGCATCAGTGATTCAGTGACGTGTTTATGACCTTAAACGTGTAGGAACCATCCCGCCATGGCTGCAGGGAACGCTGCTAAGGAACGGACCCGGACTTTTCTCCGTGGGCGACTCCGAGTATAACCACTGGTTTGACGGCATGGCACTCATCCACAGCTTCACCTTCATCAATGGTGAGAGGTTTAAAATAATAAAAACATTACAATTTACTAAATTTGAAGCAAAGTAAGACACTCATGTCATCGTCTCAGGCGAGGTGACGTACAGAAGTAAGTTTCTAAGGAGCGACACATACAAGAGGAACGTGAAGGCCGACAGGATTGTCGTCTCTGAGTTTGGAACCATGATCTACCCCGATCCCTGCAAAAACATATTCGCCAGGTACGGACCATCCATTGAGAACAAGCATAGATCTGTTTAAAGCTATTAACAAGACCAGGTTTAGTAAATCTAGTACATAAAGACATTATTTAGTCCAGATTTGTTAAAGGACAGATGGTTTAAGAGATCTGTCAGTCTCAATTGAAGAGAGATCTCTTAAACCTGTCTTGGTTAATTCAGGGTCCTTAAACGTCTACAGGACATAGAGTTTTATCCTCCAAGGCCCTGAAGATATCAGCAGATGAGGCAAAGGAATCTTTTTCTGTTCATCCAGCAGGTGTCCAAAGCTGGCTTCTGTCCTCCAAAGGGCAAAGAGGTATAACAAAGGGGTCTAAAAATCTGTAGACACAACCCTATAATCCATCAAAGGGCATTCAGTATCTTCATACTATAAGGTTGTGTCATAGTCAGGGGCATTGAGATCAGTTTTAGTCCATCAAAGTATAGGGATCTTCTTTGGTCCAATGAAGGGACAAACGGATCTATCTTGGTCTGTCTCACGCAACAAAGAATCCGGTTTTGTCCACCAAAAAAGGCATACACAACTGCAAGTCCATTAACTGGGCAACGAACTATTAAGGTCCATCAGAGAAGACCTGTTTTGGTTCGCTAAAGATGCATAGAGATCGTATTGGGTCTATCGGAGAGGCTTTCAATCAAAGTGGAAAGTATTTCTGTTTAGGTCTAGCCAGTGGGGAAACAGATCTGCTTAGATCCACTAAAAGGGTATAAAGATCTGACATGGTTCATCAAGTGTGCAGAGACCTCTCTGTTTTGTCCATCCAAAGGCCAGAGTTATCTTATTGTTGACACAAGTTCAGAGATCAGTTTTTACTCATGCAAAAGTCCTAGGGTTCTGTTTTGGTCCATCCATGGTGTTTGGAGATCTGATTTAGTCTGTCCAAAGGATGTATGGATCTGTTTAATGTCTTCTATTCATCGATTGGTTTTTGAAGTCTACTTAAGAGAGATCTTCCCAGTGCATCCAGGCCAAAATCATCCAGGAGAAGTATAAGTCTGATTCAGTCTTTCCAGGACACACAGATGTTTGGTCCAGTTGATCTAGAAAAGAGAGGTACCACCATGAGGCTCTGGTTTATGCTCTCCTTCTGCTCTTTAGGGCATTTACACACCTCTCCAACGTGATCCCTGACTTCACTGACAACAACCTGATAAACATCATCCGCTATGGCCAGGACTACTACGCCTCCTCCGAGGTCAACTACATGAACCAGATCGATCCCGCAACCCTGGACACCATTGGCAGGGTAAGCTAGTCTCCATCCTTAAAGCCACAAAGACTGATAAGGTGCAACTGTTCTGACAAGCTCATCACTTTCTCTGCCACAATTTAGATTAACTATAGGAACCATATCGCCATAAACCTTGCAACAGCTCACCCGCACTATGACGACGAGGGCAACACCTACAACATGGGCACCGCCATCATGGGCTTTGGTCGACCCAAGTATGTCATATTCAAGGTGCCAGTTGATGCTTCAGGTATGTGGGTTTTAGAGATCCTTAAGTTAGCCTCAAGTTAGCGGTTTTGTGTTAATGACGTCCTCTCCTGCTAATTCAACAACGTCTTTATCAGACTACAGCCAGGAAACTGCTGCGGTAAAGTTATGTCACTGCTTTAGTTTTTACAGTGTAGTAATTGATTTATGATGCTGCTATGCAAATCATTTAGCTCTAATCTGACCTGTATTCAGACTTGACAAAGGTCAAAGAGTCCTGCAAAGATTTGACAGTCTGTCAGATTGCATTATCTTAATCAGAGCTTATTATATCAGAGCTGTATTGAAGGAAAACTAGATATCCAGTTACCTGTCTTTAAGGTTAGCGATTAAGGCTGAACTTCCATGCAAATGACATGAAGGTTGTGGGAGGGAAAAAGTTTGAGGGGTTAACCAGAGGGGGGCATGCATACTTGGACTAGTTTACATGGCAATCTTTCCTACAGCTGTTGTATTTTAGTTGGCTATGAAGGCTCCAGGAATCACTGGAGGGATTATGTTTCTAATCTGGCCAGGGAACACCTTGGAATCCCCCAGGAAGAACTGGAAAATGTTGCTGGGGAAAGAGATGTCTAGGTTGACTTTCTTAATCTGCTGCCTGCTGGATGTATGGATGTGTTCAATAAGGGAAATGTTGACTAGTTTGTTTCCTTCTCCAGATAAAGAGCACAAAAAGCCGGCACTGAGGAAAGCCCAGCAGATCTGTTCGATCCCGTTCCGTTCCACTCTGTTCCCGAGCTACTTTCACAGCTTCGGTATGACTGAGAACTACATTGTGTTCGTGGAGCAGCCCTTCAAACTGGACATCCTCAAACTGGCCACCGCCTACTTCAGAGGGGTCAACTGGGGGAGCTGCCTCAAATATGACGAGAAAGACTATGTCAGTCCTGTACTTTCATTAATATAAATCGGAATATTCATCACAAAAAACTCAACTGGTGCCTAATTGGTGGTCTCTTTCCTTCCCAGGCTTGGTTCCACGTTATCAACAGGAAGACAGGAAAGACCATGTCCACACGGTACTACGGAGATGCCTTTGTGGTTTTCCACCATGTCAACGCGTACGAAGATGACGGTCACATTGTGTTTGACCTGATCACTTACAAGGATAGCAACCTGTACGACATGTTCTACATGCAGAACATGAGGCAGGAGGCCGAAAACTTTGTGGAGGCCAACAAGGTCTTCAGCCCACCGATCGTCAAGAGGTTTGTCCTGCCAGTCAACGTCCATCGGGTACAGTTTAACTAAAATCTACAACCTCACTCTGTTCTCAGTTTCCTTATTTACAGCTCAGTCTGAAGAGTTTTGGTGGGTTTGGTTTTACAGGAAAGTCCAAGAGGAACAAACTTGGTGACTCTGAAAGACACGACAGCTCAGGCAGTGGTCCAAGAGGACGGCTCTATCTACTGCCAGCCAGACACGCTCTTTGAAGGTAAATGTTCTCCATAATCAGTCTCTTTATTCAGACTTTGTTTATTCCTTCTTAGCTGAAGAGTCTGTTTCCTCCCCAGGTCTGGAACTTCCTGGGATCAACTACAAATTCAACGCTAAGAAGTACAGATACTTCTATGGCTCCAGGGTGGAGTTCTCACCACATCCCAACAAGGTGAGAAACACCAGACACAGCACCATTATTAGTGAAAATCTCACAATGGAGATTCACAATGGAGATTCCACAGACATGAGTGCCCACAGAAACTTGTGAGACAGATATCCTCTGATGGCTTGATGAATCCACCAGCTGGTCTTCTTTTTCAATGTTGCACTTGGTTCAAGGCCCAGCTTTGTTTATGTTCCTGCCATGTTTGTGGGCTGTGGAAGTATAAAAGATCTGTTTGACGAAACTTCCCTGTCTGATCGCTCCTTTTGGCTATTGTGCATGTAATGTTGCAGTCAGCCTGACCTGAGCGCCTCTTTGGCTCAGTTGGCAGAGTGAGCCCCCTAATACAAAGACTACAGTGGTTAGTTTAGTGGTCTGACTTTAATCTCAGAATTCAGACTTTGATCTCAGAATTCTCTCTGATCTCAGAATTCTGACTTCCATCTCAGACTTCGGACTTTGATCTTAGAATTCTGACTTTAATCCCAGAATTCTCGATGATCTCATATTCTGACTTTGATCTCAGGATTCTCTTTGATCTCAGAATTCTGACTTTAAACCCATAATTATCTCTGATCCCAGACTTCTGATTTTGATCTCAGAATTCTGACTTTCATCTCAGAATTCTGAATTTTATCTCAGAATTCTGACTTTAAACCAATAACTCTCTTTAATCCCAGACTTCTGACTTTGATCTCAGGATTCTGACATTGATCTCAGAATTCTGACTTTGATCTCAGAATTCTCTTTAATCTCACACTTTTGACTTTCATCTCAGGATTCTGACTTTGATCTCAGGATTCTCTTTGATCTCACACTTCTGATTTTCATCTTAGAATTCTGACTTTTATCTCAGAATTCTGACTTTTATCTCAGAATTCTGACTTTAAACCCATAATTCGCTTTGATCCCAGACTTCTGACTTTGATCTCAGAATTCTGACTTTGATCTCAGAATTCAGACTTCGATCTCAGGATTCTCTTAGATCTCACACTTCTGACTTTCATCTCAGAATTCTGACTTTTATCTCAGAATTTTGACTTTGATCCCAGAATTTCTTTGATCTCAGAATTCTGTAACCTTGCAAAGCAGATGGATACCTTCATTTCCTTGTTTTTCACTGGTAATTCCATCTTGCAAAGGTCTCATCTGAACCATTCAGATCAGTTGAGGGGCAGTACTTTCAGGTATGGCAGAGTTGTGAAGTAAACAAGCAGCATCAAGAGGGCAGTGCGATTATGGCGGAAGAGCGTAGCGTGAATGCTGCTAAAGCGCTAGTTTTATCAGAACTTGATGACACTTCTTCGTTAAAAGAAGTACAAGGAACAGCAGTGAGTTGTTTTCTTTTAAAAAACAACAAAAGTCCAGTACTTACATGCCTATAGTCGCCATGTTCCGCGTTATTCCTCGGTTGCTGCACACGCACAGCTCGGTAGCGGCTACGTTAAGTGTTCTGTTGCTCTGATTGGCCTGTGGAGATGTGACAGACAGAACATCCAATCACACGCCGAATGTGTGAAACACATCCATCTCGCATGTCCCAGAATTCTCTTTAATCTCAGCATTCTCTTTAATTTTAGAATCATGACTTTGATTGCGTGCTGTTTGGTGTGCAGGTATTCCCACTCTCTTACCCGATACTTCCTGTATGGGGTGAGAGCTGTTCTATCAAAAGAAGGGCATTGACCTTAAAAAATTATCTGGTGAAATAAAATCCAGAAAATCAGGGCAAAATGAGTGCACAAATCAGACAGAGGTTTCGGTCTGTATTCATGTGCATTCATTCCAAATGTTGAGCCGATATGATGACCAGGTGATTGCCGGTCATGTTAGATCTGAGTCATAGTTTGATTTTTATTTCTTATGAGCCTAGAATGGCCGCCTTAGAGCTCAAAAATAATAATCATTACAAAAACACATCTGATTTTAAGTTGTTGAAGGCCTAAATAATCTGACATGGAGCCACCAGTCCTTTTCTCTGGCTAATAGTACCAGCGGTCTTTGGTTTATGTGACCTTTCTTTTGATCCACAGATCGCCAAGTTTGACATTGTGGCCAGGAAGCACATGCTGTGGGAGCAGGACAACTGTTTCCCCTCAGAGCCCGTGTTTGTGGCGTCTCCAGGAGCCACTGAGGAGGACGATGGTGAGAACTCTCTTCCATCAAACCAGCTTTGCACAGTTAAAGGAGCAGATCTGGTTTAAAGGATCATTTATTATTTTCACAGTTCTCTTGTTCTTTCTCACAGGGGTGATCTTATCATCAGTCATCTCTCCCGATCCAAATGTCTCTCCGTTCATGCTCGTCCTCAACGCCAAAACCATGGAGGAGATTGCCCGAGCAACCATCCCCACCAGCGTCCACATGGACCTTCACGGACATTTCATCCCGTCTAAAACACTATGAGAAGAACCCAAGCCACTGTTTAAAGTTTTTTATTTTAATGCACTTTACAGGACTTGTTTGAGGATGTTTTTGTTGCATCTTTTCCTTTATGACCCCCAGAGGATGAACCCACAAAACCACACGACTAAGGAGACCCATCATCAGGGCAATTCTGTTTTTGCTCATACAAATAAAAATGTTTTATTTATGAAGCCCTTTTTATGTTTTTGACAGTCCAATGTTACATAATCAATATAAACATTATTGATTTACATGCTATTACAACTTAAGTGAGTTTTTGAAGACATTATTTATAAACTAAATAAAAATATCTTAATCTTTACATAAAGAGCTACAGTTTTTCATTCTGTTTATAAATCTTTTATCACTTTATGTCTCTTTATTACTCATTTTATGTGATATTTAATTATTACGTGTATATGAATTAAATTCCCTCCAAAAATCTCCCATGAACTTTGAAATCAAGTTATTTCTGCCAACAATGGACAAAAACACTAGTGAAAAAATAATGTTACATCACCAGTGTTCCGTCCTTTGATCTTCTCTCTTTTGTCAAAACACAATAACATCAGAGAACGGAACACTGGGACACTAACATTCTTTTTTCTCCACAATACGTGCAGTAGATCACATGTGGAAAAAAGAATGTTGCATCACCGGTGTTTTGTGCTTTGCTTGCAGATGTTTTATCAAAATTGCTTGTATTAAATTAAAAAGTTTTCCTCCTCTTGACAGCTTTGCAGTGCATATTTTGCAGTCTGCTCTGCTTTTGTCATCCTCGTTTACTTTAAAATAACTCCAGTCGACATACATCATCCTCCGCTTACCTGCTAACGAGAATTTAACGTCACACCGTAAAGTGGTATCCCTGCCGTAGTGTCAGCGTGGTTTTACGTGTACGAATATTTAAAGGCAGTATCAGCCCTGTACCTGACACTGGTATCGAGTCATCCCTATTTAATATGAACTGTTAAAAATCCTTTGTCTGCAAAATATACAAACCTTTTAAATTCAGTGGCTCTCTGAACTTTTTGTACAAGGTGTGGGTAATTCACCTGAAAAGACAAAAAACATGCTACAACATGTAGGTGTTGTGGAAAAAAACGTATGTCACCATTCCAGTGTTCTGGTTAAAAAAGGAAGATCAAAGAACGGAATTCTGGTGATGTAACATTCTTTTTCCTACACGTGTTACATTCTTTTTTTCAATATGTGAGACCTGCTGCAGGTGTTGTGGAAAAAATAATGTCACCGATCCAGTGTTCTGGGTAAATAAGGAACATCAAAGAATGGAACCCTGGTGATGTAACATTCTTTATTTTCTATATGTGAGACCTGCTGCAGGGGTTGTGGAAAAATGATGTTACCGTTCCAGTGTTCCGTTCTCTGATCTTACTGTGTTCAGATCAAAAGAGGAAGATGAAAGAATGGAACAATGGTGATCTAACATTCTTTTTCCTATGTGTGACACGCTACAGGTGTTGCTGAACAAAAATAATGTTACCATCCATTCCAGTTTTCTGACTTTGATCTTACTATTATTTTTTTCTTTTCCAGTGTTCTGTTCTTTGATCTTATTATTATTGCGCTCTGATGAAAAAAGTTAGATTTAAGAACAGAGCATTAGTAAATTAGCATTCTTTTTTTTCTATGTATTTGTGTCATACTGCAGGTATTGAAGAAAACGGCAGGTTTAATCCACTTTTCCTACTTTTAAACAGTAATTGGGAAACAGCTTGTTTCTAGATTTTGGATTTCTGATTTCAAAATAATCAAAAAAGGAAAATCAAAGACCGTTACACTGGCATGGTAACATTCTTTTGTCACAAGACCTGCAGCACATAATTCAGAAAAAAGAATGTTGCATCACCAGTGTTTCGTTCTTTGAGTCTTCTATTTAATCAGGACACAAAAATGAAAAACAAACCATTCTTTAGTTTAATTAAAATGGAAAAGCAGAAACCAAAAACTAACATTGTTTTCTTGATCCCCAGTTTTATCTGAGCTGACTGAAAAAGCTTAGGGGCGGTTTCTTCATATTTTGGTTTCCTTTTTAAAACACCGGTTGGGAAACAGCTTGTTTCTAGATTTTGGATTTCTTATTTCAGATTTAAAATCTGTCAGCTGTAAACGACTCTGACCCAAACAATAACAGATGATGTGAAGGGTTGTTAGGACTCATCCTCTACCTCTTGGTGAAAATGAACCCTGATCGGACCACAGACCTTTGGTGCCTCCTCAGGGCCGATTCTTAACATGTGGGTCATGAAATTCGTCTTTACAGTGGGTTCCAGATATGTGCTTTTATTTTGAAGGATATGTCTCCGCCTAAACTACCTCATCTTTCATTTAAACTATGGTTATGAATGAAAAATTTAAAAAAAATATTAGATTGTGATTTGTTGTTGAGGTGGTATTTGGTCCTGATGCCAGAAACCAAAGCCCAAGGGCACTGATCATCAACTGGTGGCCTGCGGGCCAAAACAAGCCCCCCAAAGCTTCCTGTCCGGCCCCCGAAAGATCATTAAATTCAGAAAAGGGGGAGAAAAAGATATTCTGGTTTTAAAAATATCCTTTGGCTTTAAATGTCTGTAGCTGTCAAACCCATCCCACAAACAATTAATATTTAAATAGTTTTAGAATGACTTAACATCTGATCTGTTTTCACAGAAATTTACTGTCATAATTAGTGGATATTTATAAAAGGGTTAAGGTTGAGAGAAGGGCGCCAAAAACAACCAGATAAAGTGGTGAAAGGGGGTTAGAGAGTGGCAAAAATTGGTGAAAGAGGGAAAAAAGGGGGAAAAAGGTATCAAAAGTCTGTTTCAAATGACAAAAGATGCAAAAAAGTGATGAAAAGGGGTTAAAAAGTGGCAAAAGTGAATAAGAATGGCACAAAAGGAATAAAACATGCAGGAAAAGTGGTTTAAATGGGTTAAAAATTGGCAAAAAACGGGTTAAAGTGGCATAAAGTATCAAAAATGGGTTACATATTACAAAAATAGTGCAAAAAAGTCATGAAAAGGGGTTAAAAAGTGGCAAAAATAGAAGAGAACTGATGAATGAGTTACACAAAGGGAATAAAACATGCAGGAAAAGTGGTTTAAAGGCGTTAAAGAATGGCAAAAATTTAGGTTAAAGTGGCAAAAAGGAAAGTTGCAAAAATTAGTTAAAAGTTGCAACAATTGTTGAAAAAAAAATGTAATGAAAAGGGGTTAAGAAGTGGCAAAAATAGAAGTGGCAAAAATGGATTCAAGTGGAACACAAGGAATAAAACATGCAGGAAAAGGGGTTTAAAAGGGTAAAATCTTGCAAAAATAGGTTTGCAGAGGCAAAAAGGGGTTAAAAGTGTCAAAAATGAGTTCATACTGGTACTAAATCACAATTGGGCAAGGCCCATTCTTTGGGCTTTTCAGGGGCTCAGTGGCTCTGTTGTCAGGACTGTTTTCTTGTGGCCTGCTGTATTATAGATAGTAGGCATAGATCTCACTGGTAATGACTAAAAATGTCCTGCGTTTTGAAAGAAAATACAAATACTACTACAATAAAATGTTAATCAGACATAAATATTTATTTAATTTCTGTGTACTTGAAAGTCCAGCCCTGTCGAGACTAAATCTGGCATTTGTGCAAATGTTCTCGATGACCCCTGCTCTAGGTAGTCCTGTATCCTGGGTTGGAATAAGAGGGGGGCACTCCTATCTACCCTCCTCATCATGTCTTATTCCTTTGACTGAGAGTCCCCTGGTGGTGGAATTCAATACTTCAGTTATTCTGTAGACATTTACACCCAGGAGCCTCAGGTTTCATCAGAATCATGGGAATTTTATTACATCAGCAGTTGCAGCAAAAACAGTTTAAAATCTCCCAGAGGTCACCTCCTCTCACTCAAACCTCCACCACACGCCATCCATCCTACATGGCCGACAAACTGCACCGCTGAGTCAGCTGGGCAAAGTCTCTAAAGTTGACGCCATCGCCGCTGCCTCAATGATTTGGTGATTTATGAAAAGAAAACAAAATAGTCCTCCTTCAGCCCTGTTGCTGCGTAGTACAATCCCACAATGCACCTGGTCGGGCTGAAAGCTTGTTAGCATCAGTCTGGGAGGGAACAGGGAGCAGCCTGGGACACGAAGCAGCAGCCACAAATCAGAGCAGAGAAGAAGAAAACAACAACGTTGATGCTGAAGAACAGGCACGTTGGAATACTGAGTGTGTAGATGTGTGTGTTTTTGTGTATGGTTGTGTGTTCTAAACTATCACTGTTTACAACAGTGGAAAAAACGGTTCGTTTCTCACAGAAAAACACTTTCACTTCTTTAAATTGATTATTTCGTTACAGGTTCCTCCTCCCGTGTCTGTCGTGGTCGTCAGCAGGAGGAAGTGTGTATTAAAGTGTGGATTCATGAGCGTGTTTGTGGGTTTCGGCCCCTCAGATGATCTCGAAGGTCTTCTTCAGCTCCATGATGAGCTGCCAGTCCGGTTTGGACATCTCGTCTCTGAACCAGTTCTTCAGAGCGTCGATGGATGCCCGCGTGATCTGAAATACAAACAAATGCTGTGAAGCTGAAGCTGGAATGTCAGACAAAAAAAACCAACTTGACTACGATGAGGTCTGTCTTCATTCTTTCACTACAACCACTCTGGCTCTTCGTTTACATTCATTCTTACTTTCTAAAACTAGAAAAGCACTCAGAGAGCGCAGACCTCCACCATTAGCCCTATCTCCCAATAGCAAAGAATCCTTTAAAAAATTCCTGGATCCAGACGGTGATCCAGATCACTCCCAAAATCTAATCAGTTCTTCCTTATGCCATTTCAGACATTTCCTGAAAATTTCATCAAAATACGTCCATAATTTTTTTGAGTTATGTTGCTAACAAACAAACAAACTAACAAACCCTGCTGATCACATAACCCCCTTGGCGGAGGTAATGAACACTAACATTATTCTCCGCACTCGTGTGTATGTTTTACCTAAAAACATCAGACGCACAAGGCCACAACTTAAAGCTGTTTTAGTGTAACAACGTTCTGCCCAGGGCCTTCTAAAGCTGGCTTTGGTTAGGTACGAATCTGTTCTGCCTGTCAACCAAATGGGCAGAATGGAATGTTGTAAAGCTTTGATGACATCATCTCTCTAACGCATATCAAGCTTTCAAAGGATGACATCATCAAAAGGAGAGGATGGAATGTTGGTAAAGCTGGGAATTCTTTACCCCTCCATCTTTGCCAGTAACAGTAGGCCATAGTTTGCTGTTCCACACACTATTCTAAAATTTGCTCTTCTGCGTACAAAACTTTCTCTGTGCTCTGTTTCTGCTCTTGGATTTTTCTCTGAACCGACCAATAGGAAACAGGAAGAGGATGGACCAATCACGTTAGCTCTGCCTGTTGTTGCTATGCTGTTCTCCAGGAGACATTTGCTTTGATCTCGCCAAGAGAGTCCCAACATTCTGTCACACACACACCAGTGTTAGGTTCAACTAAAAATGTTAAACTACCTCTTTTTTTAATGAAGACAACAAGAATAAGACTAGCTAAATATGGATCTAAAACTGACTAGAAATACATTTATTTTTCTTCAAGATGACCACAACGAGACTAAAATGTAACTTAGTTTTCACTGGACATTCAAAAGGCATGCACAACTTTTCTGTCTCTCAGCTGTAGAAAGCAGGGATCCCAGGTTAGGCAGAGTGCATAGAACATAGAAGTAGGATTTGGCTATGGATTCAGGCAAAGACAAACGCTTGACTAAAAGACTACGCGGGCTTCAAACGGACTTAAACTAGACTAAAATGTTTTTGAAGGGATAGAATGTCAGGACTCTAAATATGCTTTAAACATATTTCTGCTTAGATTTTTCTTTGAACGTCATAGAATGGACCAATCACGTTAGCTATGCCTGTTGTTGCTATGCTGTTCTCCTGGAAACATTTGCTTTGATCTCACTAAGAGAATCCCAACATTCTTTTACATACACACTCATCATCTTAGTCTAGTGTTAGCCCTATAACTCCACCTCAGTTCCTCCTTTAGACTTCATTTAGGCTTTGAAAAGTAGACACATTACTCAGTTATTTAAACCAGATTCACCTTTCTGCTATCTTTGACAGATTAGTCTTGCTGTCCTCAGGAAAAAAAAGAAAGAGGTATATACATATTTTTAGTTGACAAAGCTTACACTGGTGTGTGTGTGAGCTAACGTGATAGGTTCATCCTCTACTGGTTTACCAGGCATGGTAAAAATCAGAGAGCTGGCAGAATTAACCTTTCTGTTCACAGTTAAATCACAAACATTTAAAATAAACTACAGTAAAGAGGATTATATAATCCCAGACCTAGCTGAATCACCAATGATGTGTTTAAATAAACTGAAGCTATTTTCTTTAGAATGGAGTGCGAACCGCCGCTCTACTTCTAACAGACATAAAATAACCTCATACTTCCCCTCTCTTTCCCTCATGTCTTCCCTTCTTACCTACTTGCTTTTACTTCTTCCTCTTTCCCTCCATTCTTCCTTTTCTTTCTCTCCTTCATCTCCTCTGTCTCATGGCAAGGAGTTGACTGGCGTTTCCTCCAGAAAAACTTTCGCCTCAGTGGCGGTGGAAGAACCGTTACGAATCACGCTTTTGTTTAAAACTAAATCAGAAAACCTTCCTCACGTTTAACAGCTCGCTGCTCGGGGCTACGGCGGGTCCTTACCTTGCTCACGATGATATCAGTGGCTTCAAAATGGCGGCCGTACATTTTGGGCGACTCTCCGGGAATGGGCTCGATCTTGACGCAGATCTCCTGGCCTTTCTTGGCGGTGTCGACCGCTTTGTGATTGATCTCGATGCTGGTGACCACACCGATGTCCACAAACTGAAACCAAACATAAGAGAGTTAGCAACTGGAAATAATTAGAACATCATAAACACACTGGTAGCTTTAACCATGACTCACCCCTTTACTGGGGACGCAGAGCGGCGTTCCCTGTTTCAGGATGCCGGCCTCAATAGACACGCCCATCACGATAGGATCTCTGGAGTTGAAGATGAACTGAGGAAGAACTCTTATCTTCACGGGGAAAACGGCTATATGTCTAAGAACACAGAGAGAATAAACGTCTTTATCGACCACATCTTTCAAATACAACACAAAGATGGCGGCTAGACGGCGGTCTCTTCCTACTTGAACTCGTCTTGTTTGGCCTTCTTGTAGTCCTCTCTGTATTTGGTGAACGCATCGAACAGATGGTAGATGATTTCAGCCGAGAAGATCCGAACGCCCAGACTGTCGGCCATCTCCTGACTCTCTCTCTCCACCTTCACGTCAAACGCTAAAATCACGGCATACCTGCACGGGATTGGACGAAAACATCATCAACGGCACAAAGTCACCAAACACAGCAGTTTTAGTGCCACAACTTTCAGCCCAGGGTCACTAACGCTGCGAGAAAGGAATGTTTTAAAGCTTTGATGACATCATCTTTCTAATAAGACAAAGGATGACATCATCAAAGGCAGAGGACGGAATGTTGGTGAAGCTGGGGGGCATTTTCACTCCATCTTTGCCAAACAGTAGGTAAAAGTTGGCAACTTTTCAAAGGCAGTTCAACCCACTTTTCCAGAAGTTGCCAACAAAGGAAAGTCAGCATAAGGGAAGGACTGTTGGTCTGTGTGCTCTGATAATAATGGTGATGTAAAATTCTGTTTAGACTGAAATGACATCCAGGGGGCCTTGACTGGCAAGGATGGAATATTTTATGAGCTTTGATGACAACTTATTTAAAGGCAGGACAGAACCATTATCAGCTTTTATGACATCATGAATAGCAAGGATGGAATGTTTCATAATATTCTACATCTTTAAAAGCAAGGATGGAATGTTTTATTCACTTTTATGACATATTTAAAGGCAAGGATGGAATGTTCCATCAACTTTCATGACATGTATTAAGGCAAGGATGGAATGATTAATGAGCTACCATGACATTTTTTTATTGCAAGGATGGGATGTTTCATAATCTTCTATGGCATCATATTTAAAAGCAAGGATGGAATGTTTTATCAGGTTTGATGACATTGTTCAAGGCAAGGATAGGATGTTCATCAGTTTTGATGACATCTTTAAAGGGCAAGGATGGGATGTTTCATAATCTTCTATGAGATCATCTTTAAAGAATGGATGGAATGTTTTATCAGGTTAGGTGATATGGTTTAAGGCAAAGATATTATGTGCATCAGTTTTGATGAAAAATCTTTAATAGGCAAGGATGGGATATTTCAAAACCTTCTATGAGGTCATATTTAAAAGCAAGGATGGAATGTTAACAGGCACTCATGACACATTTAAAGACAAGGATGGAATGCTCTTTTAGCTTCCATGTCATCTTTTATAGCAAGGATGGAATGTTTTATCAGCTACCATGTCATGGATAGAATGTTCTAAAATCTTAAACATCTTTAAAAGCAAGAATGGCATGTTGTATCCACTGGAATGTTGCAGCAACTTTCATGACATGTTTTAAGGCAAGGGTGGAATGATTTTTCAGCTTTAATGAAACATTTTATAGCAAGGATGGAATGTTTTATCAGGTTTTATGACATTGTTTAAGGCAAAGATAGGATGTTCATCAGTTTTGATGACATCTTTAAAGGGCAAGGATGGGATGTTTCAAAATCTTCTATGAGGTCATATTTAAAAACAAGGATGGAATGTTAATCAGCTCTCATGACAAATTAAAAGACAAGGATGGAATGTTTTATCAGCTTTCATGTCATCTTTTATAGCAAGGATGGAATTTTTTTAAATATTCTACAACTTTAAAAGCAAGGATGGAATGTTTTATCCACTGGAATGTTGTATCAACTCTCATGACATGTATTAAGGAAAGGATGAAATGAGTTATCAGCTTTCATGAAACCTTTTATAGCAAGGATGGTATGTTTTATAATCTTCTATGACAATCTTTGGAAGCAAGGATGGACTGTTTATCAGCTCTCATGACATCTAAAGGAGACAATGGATTGTTGATTCATAAGCTTTTATGGCATCATCTTCAAAGGCAAGGGTGAAATGTTTTATTAGCTTTGATGACATTTGGAGGCAAGGATGGAATTTTTTAATAAGCTTTGATGACATCATCTTTCTAAATTCTTTTAAAGAATTCAAAGAATGACATGATCAAAGGCAAAGGACGGAGTGTTGATGAAGCGGGGGCTTTTTCCCTCCATTTTTGCCACATAGTAGGAGATAAGTGGCAACTTTGTTGGTAACTTTTCTCAAAGTTGCCAACACTGGACAGCAATCTTCAGCTAAAGATTGTTAGTATTTTTCTGCTCTAATAATGAAAGACAGATGAAGGACGCTGAATTTTTTGTAACTTCTTAGCCTCAAGCTAAGGTGCTAGTGGAGCTTTTCTCTGGGACATTAAAGGACCATGTAAAGACCTGTTTGGCAGCTGGAAGACCAGCTCTCATTACTGAGCTGAGAGGAATTATCTAGATCTCTATAAAGAGCCCTAATTCTCGTCATTTCAAACAAGGATAAATGGACATTGGAAGTGGAAGCTCAAGCAAACTGGCTTAAGTGTAAACATTAAATAACTGAAACCAGGTAGTTATGAGACCAAGACGTACTGAGGGTCGTGCTCCAGCATCGCAGACGCCTTCATGACGTCCCTCTTATGTACTGGACCGATGTTGATCCCTGCATACTGCAGAAACAGAGACACAGAAGTCAGATCAGCCTGGAACTGTAAAACTAGAACACAAACGCAGGAGTTTAAAAAGCTGGGTCATTACATGAGTATTTAAGAGTCTGACAGGAACTTACAGGGACTTTAGACGTGCGGAGGAACTCCAGCAGGGCCTCCAGCGATCCCAGCGTGGACGCCTGGACGTAAACTCCCTTCTCCTCCAGTTTGATGGAGCTTAGCGTCTGTTTGAGCTCTCGTACCAGCTCATCCTGGCAGAAAACAACAGAACAGTACGCTCAGTCTACTGGGAGACTCAGAAACCAGTTTAATGTTGGTTTTAACCCCTGAAGGTGCTCTGAAGGTCCAGAATGGACATCTGAGGATGTTTCTAACATGGCAGTAATGATTTCTGCTTTTAGAGGTTTTGAGATAAAAGTCTAGAATATCCATTCAACGTTCAGTAATTTTCTTCAAAAGATGGGGCCATCTCCATGGAAATTTTCATGAAAGTTTTGGTATTATGTTTGAATATTTTTGAGAGTCTTATTGAAAGCTTTTGGGGAAATTTGGTTTAAAAATTTTTGATAATTTCATTGGAATTTTAGTAATTCATTGGGAAATTTTCATGGTAATGTTTTAAATGCTTTTGTTATTTTTTGTTAATTTTGGGGATATTTTGCCGTGAAATCGTTACTTTCATGAGCATGGACTTGTTTGTACATTATTGGGGAATTTGAAAATTTTGGGGTGAGGCTGTCGCTTAGAAATGTTAAAAAAATTGTGGAAATTGTTTGCTGTTTCTGATGATTTTCCATTATTTTCATGGAAACTTTGGCAATCAATTCAAGTCACATTTCGGGGGAATTTAACAAGAAATCTCCCGGAAACATGCTCTAAAAAATTCCAAGAATTTACTATGAATTTTGGTGAAATTTCTTTAAGGATGTTTAGGCTCCCCCCTAAGACTTTTGGAATATGTAAAGAACTTTTGGTTACCTTTCATTTTATAATGAATTTAACGCAATTTATTTGAATTTTAGGGAATTTATCTGTATCTTTTGAAGAGTTTCATGCACATGTAATAATGGGGGAAATTTGCTTTGAAAACCTTAAAAAAAAAACACAGGAAATCTATTTGTAAATTTTGGGGAATTTGACTGGGAATTTTGGAGTGAGGAATTCCTTTGACATTTTAAAGAATTTGATGAAAAATTTAAGGGAATTTGTGTGGATGTTTTTATGGAAATTTGGCAAATGCACCTTTGATGACACCATTCTTTGAAGGCTATCAAAGGGTCAAAGGATGACGTCATCAAAGGCATGAGACAGAATGCTCGTGAAGCTGGTTTTTCCCTCCATTTTTGCCATAGTAGACTTTGACTGTTTAAAACGTTGCCATCAAAGTACAGTCAACATAAGGAGACTGTTGTTATTTTTAAAACAGTTGAAGTACTCTGAATGTTTTATAACTTCTAAGCTACAAGCTAAAATGCTAGTGGTGCTTTAACTTCTTTTCTCCCTCATGTCGCTATAAACAAAGATATAAAGACAAAGTTGAACCAAATTAAGGGTCGCCTTCATGACATCCTCTCCTATGATCTGGACTGAGAAGATCGACAATAATCCAAAAGCGTTTGTGTTTTTTTTTACCCTCAGGACAGGGACCTCGTCATCCCGCTGAGCCACCAGTAGAGGGAGCCCTGCCAGCGCCTTCTCCAGATCTTTACCCAGAATCTTCACTCCCTGAGACGTCGACACCTCCTTGTGCTTCTCGTACTGACTCTACACAAATAAAACAATCAATAAATCATTAGATACATGAGGCAGATCCTAAAACAGAGATTCAACAGTAAGAACAGCAGTTAGGAGGCATCAGTGTCCACATACTTTAGGGTAGATATTACCACAGCACAGGAGAGGAGTTTACAGTAGATTTAGATTTTACTGTCAGGTATAAAGTCCTGTTTACCTTGACTCTGAGTTCCTTCAAAGGCGGCGGCAGCAGCAGCCCTCTGATCTGTGTCACGATTGGTCCCTCCACTCCCGGGACGATGATGGTCTCTCCCTCCCGCAGACGTCCGTTGATCAGGATGACGTCTATCGTGGTTCCCATCCCGGGCAGAGCTTTCACCTGAACATAGAACCACTCCGTTTAACTCTTCAAACTTTGGAACAGGAAGTTAAAATGAGAAATACAACTGTTTCTTACCTCCATAACTTGAGCTCGCAGCTCATCACAGTGTGCTATTCGGCGTGCTAACATGGTCTGCGTAAGCTCAACCAATAGGGCGATGAGGTTTCCCATCCCGTCCCCGCTGTGGGCCGAGGTTGGGACCAACGATACAAACGTCCGGGGGTCTTTGTTCTCGTAGAACAAGGCGGCATTCAAACCCTAAACAAAGATAAACATTAAAGAAGGCTACTGGGGTTCCTCAGGGAGCTGCTTTGGTTCCCTTACTTTTTACTTAATATAAATATATGTCATATAAATGAGCTTTGCAAGGTTCCCAAAATGTTTTTCTTTATGGGTGATAAAATAATGAACTTTCTATATGACTAGGGAAAAAACTAGAGCAACGGAACCAACGGTAAAAACATCCAGGGTTCCCCGACTGGTTAATAAACAATGATCTTCACCTGCTGAGCAAACTCTACAATGACGGCCTTCGCTCTCTCGTCAAACTCATCCTTGGTGTTCTTCTTCTGCTTCTTCAGCGTGGCCACGACATCAGTGTCCGGACTCTTCTTCCAGTCATACAGACGGTCAATCTGACAACAGAAACGGCACCGTCAGAAAACAAGAGAAGAAGACAACGACGTACCTGAAGGTGAAGAGGAGACGGACCTTGTTGAGGGCGACAATGAAGGGACACTTCTTCTCCTTGAGGAGGTTGATGGACTCAAGCGTCTGGGGCTCCAGGCCGTGCATGATGTCAACCACGAGGATGGCGATGTCGCACAGAGAGCTTCCTCTGTTCCTCAAATTACTGAAGAGGAAAAAAGGATCACTGAACCCTGAAGAACACTGGTGTTTAACTATGTTTTTTACAATAGAGCCTGGTGTCTTAAAAAGCAGTAATGTGGCCGTTCTTTCTTCTGATTTTGCTTTTTAGAGGTTATCATTGTTAGGGCGTACCTGAAGGACTCGTGTCCAGGTGTGTCGATGATTAACATGCCGGGGATCTTCAGGTTGTCTCTGTCGAACTGAACAGAAAATATTCAGATTATTATCTGTAATGAACATCAACATTAATGAGAGTGTACTGTCGTACATTTTTAACCATCTTGGTCTGCTCCAGGATCGTCTCCTGAGGGACGTTGGTGGCGCCGATCTGCTGCGTGATTCCTCCGGCTTCTCCGTCCTGAACATGAGTGTGTCGTAGCTACAAAACAGAGCAGCACAGATACAGAAAATACACAAAACTAAATCAGATTAAAGCTGCAGCGAGTCTCTTAACAGACAACAGATTTAAAAACAAAAAGAAAAAACAGCCAATAAACACCAAAAAAGTTAAGACATTATTATTAAACATAGTTATAAATAAAAAGAAATCAATGCAAATGAACTACCTTGTCCAGGATCTTTGTTTTTCCCGTGTCGACGTGACCGAGTACACAGACTACAGGAGCCCTAAGAGTGTCAAAATCCGTGTTTTTAAGGTTCTCTGCTCTGCGTTTCTAAAGAAATAGAATTAGAATTTTGGTCAGCAATGATGTTTTAATACGTTCTTTCAGTCAACTGGAAATAGTGACAAAACTGTGATAATTACAGGCTTCCTGCTTAAAGATACTGGTAAATCCCATCAGCAATGCAAAAGGATAATAATGGTAAGTATTAGGGTTGGGTGCTGTTGGGCGTAGATTCTACACAAGGGTTGGGTGCTGTTGGGCGTAGATTCTACACTAGGGTTGGGTGCTGTTGGGCGTAGATTCTACACTAGGGTTGGGTGCTGTTTGGCGTAGATTCTACACTAGGGTTGGGTATTGTTGGGCGTAGATTCTACACTAGGGTTGGGTGCTGTTGGGCGTAGATTCTACACTAGGGTTGGGTATTGTTGGGCGTAGATTCTACACTAGGGTTGGGTGCTGTTGGGCGTAGATTCTACACTAGGGTTGGGTGCTGTTGGGAGTAGATTCTACACTAGGGTTGGGTGCTGTTGGGCGTAGATTCTACACTAGGGTTGGGTGCTGTTGGGAGTAGATTCTACACTAGGGTTGGGTGTTGTTTGGTGTAGATTCTACACTAGGGTTGGGTGTTGTTTGGTGTAGATTCTACTCTGGGATTGGGTGCTGTTGGGCGTAGATTCTACACTAGGGTTGGGTATTGTTGGGCGTAGATTCTACACTAGGGTTGGGTATTGTTGGGCGTAGATTCTACACTAGGGTTGGGTGCTGTTGGGCGTAGATTCTACACTAGGGTTGGGTGCTGTTGGGCGTAGATTCTACACTAGGGTTGGGTGCTGTTGGGAGTAGATTCTACACTAGGGTTGGGTGTTGTTTGGTGTAGATTCTACTCTGGGATTGGGTGCTGTTGGGCGTAGATTCTACACTAGGGTTGGGTATTGTTGGGCGTAGATTCTACACTAGGGTTGGGTATTGTTGGGCGTAGATTCTACACTAGGGTTGGGTGCTGTTTGGCGTAGATTCTACACTAGGGTTGGGTGCTGTTGGGTGTAGATTCTACACTAGGGTTGGGTGTTGTTTGGTGTAGATTCTACTCTGGGATTGGGTGCTGTTGGGCGTAGATTCTACACTAGGGTTGGGTGTTGTTTGGTGTAGATTCTACTCTGGGATTGGGTGCTGTTGGGCGTAGATTCTACACTAGGGTTGGGTATTGTTGGGCGTAGATTCTACACTAGGGTTGGGTGCTGTTTGGCGTAGATTCTACACTAGGGTTGGGTGCTGTTTGGCGTAGATTCTACACTAGGGTTGGGTGCTGTTGGGTGTAGATTCTACACTAGGGTTGGGTGTCATTTGGTGTAGATTCTACCCCAGGGATGAGTCATAAACTGGTGCAGTATCAGTATCTGTATTTGATACCCTTCCCTACTTGTCACAGTAGTCCTAACCTGGCCCCTCCTCCCTCTCTCACCTCTATCCTCCTCTTCGCTCTGTCATACAGCCGCTCCTCCTTCGTCCTGCCATCATCATCACTCTCACTGCTCTCGTCCTCGCTCTCCTTTGCTCTCCTTTTCGTCTGAGTCGCCGTCGTTGTCTCCTTCTCTGCCTCCTCTTCGCTCTCCTCCTCTTCCTCCTCATCATCCTCCTCCTCATCCTCTTCATCCTCCTCCTCTTCTTCCTCCTCCTCTTCCTCTTCGCTGCCCGCTGGCTGAGGAGGAGCGGCGGTCTCCTCCTTTACCTCGATGTGGACTTTCTTCAGCTCTGACAGAGAACAGTTTCACTTGGATTAATCACAGACTTACTTTGGAGGACTGAGGTGTCTCTGAAGTGCGTTCTTATTGGTCTAACCTTTCTCTTCGTCAGTGGCGATGGCCTCCCAGTCGTCCACAGCAGCGTCTGGTTTCACCTCTGCAGGAGGAAGAGGAGGTCAGCTTGCTTATGACATTTAATCATCACCATACTTTGTCTTTAACATCTCTGCCCTCCACTCACCTGTCTCTGCAGCGGGAGCCTCAGCCTCCGTCTCCATGGCTACGGGCTCAGGAGTCTCAGACACAGGAGACGTAACCCCGGAGGTTTCTACGACACAGATAAAAAATTAGGATGAGACTTTAATTGAAGAAATTGTGGTTATTTTTCATGGTCAGAGTGACACCTCCTGTCTACCATCTGTACCTTCAGGTGTTGGAGCGTTTGGCTTCTTCTTCCTGCGGTCGTAAACCGGCTTCTTCTTTGGCATCGAGTCTTTGGATGGCACTTCAACACCTTAAGAAAAATCACCATAAATATGCAGTTTGACATGGGAAATAGCTAATAAAGATCAGACTAACTGTAGTGCTTTAAACAAACCTTTAAAAGAACTGTAAACATACAAAAAAACCTATAAAAATAATGTAAACATGATGCAAAAGTACATACCGTAGAAGTACTGTAAACATATCAAAAAATACCATAAAAATAATGTAAACATAACGTAAAAATACAGTAAACAAACCGTAAAAATATAGTAAAAACACTGTAAACATAACGTAAAAGTACTGTAAACATACCAAAAAAAATACCGTAAAAATACTGTAAACACGATGCAAAAATACATACCGTAGAAGTACTGTAAACAAATCAAAAAATACCATAAAAATAATGTAAACATAATGTAAAAATACTGTAAACATACTGTAAAAATATTGTAAAAATACTGTAAACATAATGTAAACATATATGAAAAATACCGTAAAAATAATGCAAATATAATGTGAAAATACTGTAAACATATATTAAAAGTACTGTAAACAAGCTGTAAAAATACTGTAAACATACTGAAAAATACCATATAATGTACACATAGTGTAAAATTGCTATAAACATACCGAAAAAATACTGTAAAAATACTGTAAATATACAGTAAACATACCAAAAATATACTTTAAAAATAATGTAACCAATAACGAAAAAATACCGTAAAAATAATATAAACATAATGTAAAACAACCCATAATAATACTCTCACTATACTGTTAAATTGTTGTAAACATATTGTAAACATACCTTAAACATACTGTAAAAATGCCATAAAAATACTGTAAATGTAAGGTAAAAATATTGTAAATATACTATAGAAAACTGTTAACATTTCTTAAAAATACTGTAAATATACAGTAAAACAGACTGTAAATATACGGTGAAAATACTGTATGATGTGTGGTCAGACAACAGGCACATGGAGGAAATGCTTTGAGTACATAGCAATTAAAGAAATAAACATCTAATGTTATAATAATTTAGTAAATACAAAGGTTTATATTACATGATACTGAATATTTTACAGACTTATAGGATGAAGGTGAAGCTGGGAATGTTTGGGCCGTTCCCCTCCATTTTTGCCAAATAGTAGCCTAGAGTTGACAACTTTTGGAACATGGATAATTAGAAATGTTGAAAACTGAGTCTAAGGTTGGGTATTGGGTATTGTTCAGAGTAGACTTGACACTAGGGTCGGGAATCATTTTGCTTTGTGTCATGATATTTACTATTCAAAAGATATGTTTTTTTCCCCCTTACTTAGAGCACTTAGCTGTTAACAGCTAGGTTAACAGCACCAATGCTGTTTCTCTGTGCAGGAAGTTCTACTGCGTCTACTCATCACATTAAAGTAAAACAGTACGTAACGGTATTCAGGTGGTTCCTGAAGGTGATTTCAGGAACTGGTTTTGTGTGTTTTTTCTGTTCCCAGACTTCTGTCTAAACTAAATCAGACTGACTGATGCATCAGATCCTCACCCTGAGCCTGCAGCATCTTCAGCGTGGCCTCGGCCCGAGCTCGAGCCTCCCTCTGAGCTTTTGTCAGCAGTTTCCCCTCCTTCTTCAGACGCTCCTTCCTCTCCTTCTCCTTCTGCTTCTTCTTCTCCTTACGCTCCTGCTCCAGACGCTCCTGAAGGGAAGTGAAGAAGGAGGGATCAGAGATCGTAGAGAAGACACAAACATAAAACAGAAACATGAAGAAGACGAGGCGGTGTCTACCTGCTCCTGCCTCTGCTTTTCCAGCTCCTCCAGCCTCTTTATACGCTCCTCCTCCTCCCTCTTGGCTCGCTCTTCCTCCTAAAAAAACAATAAAAACAACTTTAAAACAACAAACCCATCATACCTCCTCAGTGACTGTGTTTCCCACAATGCCCCTCACCTCCTTCATCTTGGCCAGAGCCTCCTGCATGGCCTTCACTGTGGCCTTGCTGGGTCCCTTCTTCTTCTCCTTCTCCTTTTCCTCCTTCTCTCCTTTCTTCTTCTTTTTGTCTTTCTTCTTCTTGTCGCTCTCGCCTTCCTCTGCAGGAGAAGACGAGGAAAAAAAGAGAGAAAGGTCAGTGTGTTTACAGCAGATGGATTTTTATTTTGAAAAAAGAAATTCAAAATCAAGAAACTCGCTGATTCCCTGATTGGTTACTGTTTACAAACAGAAAAGAAAAACACTGAGAAGGACAGCTGGTAGAGCTTTCAGAAAGTTTGATTTAAAATTCAGAATCAAAAAAAGAAAAACAAACTGGCTTTGATTTTCATTTTTTATTTCACCGTTATGAATAACAACAATAAATTTAAAACAAGTAACGTTTTATGCTCAGTTCAACACAAGGAAGATCAAAGAAGAGAACACTGGTGAAGTAACATTCTTTTTTTCCACATCTGCACCAGGTCACGCAAAATGGGGAAAAGAATGTTACATCATTACTGTTCCGTTCTTTAATCTTCCTTTTTTGATGCAAATATAAAAAAAATGATAAGAAGAAAAAAAATGTTTTTCATGTGTTCATTTCTTTTCTCAAAAACAGAGAAACAAAATTAAGAAACAAAAAAAGAAAAACGAAAGTTTGTTTTTCATCTTCTTTTTTTGTTGTTCTTCATTTTCTTCTGTTTTTGTTTCTCCTTTTATTGTATTTTGTCTTCCATCATATTTTTTTTATCTTATTCTTTTTTGTTTGGATCATAAAGAGATCAGAGAACAGAACACTGGTGATGTAACATTTCGTTATCATAACACCTGCGTCAGGTCCCTCAAATGGGAGAAAAAGAATGCTACATCACCAGCGTTCCATTCTATGATCTTTCATTTCTGATCCAAATATATTAACAATAAGATGACAAATAAAACCTGTTTCTTTATATATTCTTTCTTTTTGGAAACAGAAATGGTCCCACAAAGGGGGAAAAAGAATGTTGTATCACTAGTGCTCTATTCTCCTACATTTCTTTTTTGATGTAAACATAAAAACTATAAGATGGAAAACATTTTTTTTATTTATTAATTTATTTTTCAGAACCAAAAAAAGAATACCTGAGAACAGAAAAAAAAGTTTGTGGAATTACTTGATTCTCCACTGATATCAATTCAAAGAGATTTTTTTTTATCTTTGAGTTTTTCTTGATATTTTTGGTGAAAAGCATTGCGGTGAAAACACCAGGCTGAAATGCTCATTGCAGTCACTAACAATAATCTTCCCTACTCTGAATGAGGATGATTCGATGATTTCAAGTATTAAAAAAAAAGGTATGTTTTAGACCTTCTGGCATCTTACCTTCAGCTGCTGGCTCCGCCCCTTCAGGTTCTTCAGCTGCCGCTCCTCCAGGTGTTTCTATCTGAGGGGGCGTGGCCTCTGTCGTCTTCTTTTCTGGCTCTTTCTTCGCCTCTGTGCTGGTCTCCTTCTCCTTCTGCTTCTTCTGCTTCATCCTCTCCTCCTCCTTCTTCTTCCTCTCCCTCTCCTTCTTCTCCGCCTTCTTCTGCGCCGCCGTCTTCATCTTGAAGCCCGGCTCGTCTTCGTTCTGCTCCTCTTCATCCTCGCTGTCTGCCTTCGCTGCTTTGCCCTTGTTCTTCTTCTTTTTGTCTCTCCTGGATGTGAACTCTTCATCGTCGTCGTCGTCTGACTCGTTCTCCTTCCCTCCTCCTCCTTTCTTCATGCCCTCATCCTCGTCTTTGTCCTCCTCTTCATCAGACACTGACGGTTGTTTGCCTCCTTTCTTGTTTCCTTTGGTCTTGACTCGAGAGCGCGAGCTGCTGTCGTCATCAGAGTCAGAGGGGGGAGCAGCAGGAGGCGCCTGGAGAAACAAAAAGGTTAAATATCAAAGCAGAGTCAGTATGGAGGCCCGAAGGAGACAAATGTGGTGGATAACGTCCATGTGATGATTTACCTTTTGGCTTGAAAACTTAAGCAAAGACAATTTCTCACCTTCTTGGCATCTTTCTGCTCTCCATTCTTCTCCCCTTCACCCTGACCTTCACCTTCGTCACCGTCCTCATCCTCCAGGCTGGCACCGCCCTTCTTCCCCTTCCTCGTCTTCTTCTTCTCTTTGGGAGGCTCGTAGCTCTCCACTTCTTCTGTGGCGTCTGATTTCTGCAGAAGCAGAAAGAGTGGCGTTTAACTGAGCGCTAAAATAAGATCTGATGAAACCTGAAGCACAATTCAGTGAAAAACTTTGGTTTTAACAGGAATTAATAAACTTCTGTTTATAAACATCCCATCCTGTCATTGATGATGTCATCCTTTAAATGTATAAACATCCCATCCTGTCATTGATGATGTCATCCTTTAAATGTATAAACATTTCATCCTGTCATTGATGATGTCATCCTTTAAATGTATAAACATCCCATCCTGTCATTGATGATGTCATCCTTTAAATGTATAAACATTCCATCCTGTCATTGATGATGTCATCCTTTAAATGTATAAACATTTCATCCTGTCATTGATGATGTCATCCTTTAAATGTATAAACATTCCATCCTGTCATTGATGATGTCATCCTTTAAATGTATAAACATCCCATCCTGTCATTGATGATGTCATCCTTTAAATGTATAAACCTCCCATCCTGTCACTGATGATGTCATCCTTTAAATGTATAAAAATCCCATCCTGTCATTGATGATGTCATCCTTTAAATTTATAAACATCCCATACTGTCGTTGATGATGTCATCCTTTAAATGTATAAAAATCCCATCCTGTCATTGATGATGTCATCCTTTAAATTTATAAACATTGCGTTCTTTGCCTTTGATAGTGCCATTCTTTGAAGTCTAAAATATTCCCTCCTCTACCTTTGATGACATCATCCTTTAAAGCATAAACATTCCGTCCTCTGCTTTTGATTAGGTCATCCTTTAAAGTGGAAAACCTTCCTCTGCCTTTAATGTTATTCTTATTGTTTGATGTTATTCTTTATGCCTTTGATGACTTTAGATAGATGATGTCATCAAAGCTTAATAACATTCTGTCCTCTGCCTTTGATAATGTCATTCTTTAAAGTCTAAACATTCAGACCTCTGTCTTTGATGATGTCATCTTTTAAAGTGTATAAACATTCCATCCTCTGCCTTTAACTTTATTCTTATTGTTTGATGTTATTCTTTATGCCTTTGATGGCTTTAGATAGATGATGTCATCAAAGCTTATAAACATCCCATCCTCCGGCCTTCTGCATGCAGTGTTTCCATTAAAAGTATGCTTATGATTAAACGAGGAAGAAAAGCTGTTAAAGAGGCACTGCTAGCCTCTTGAATATAATAATATAATTAGGCAAGTTTACCTTTGCTTTTCCTCCCTGAGTCTCAAGAGACAACTCCTCCAGCTCCTTCAGGATGTCGTCCTCACTAGAGGGGAAATACACGAGTAAAGCAGGATAAAACACATAAATGCAAAGAACATTTATGTGAAGAAAGAAAGAAAAACAAAGGGACATGTAAAAAATCAAGGGGGATTCACATAAAGTATTGGTATGTATCAATGCAGCTGTTTTGATTTTCTGTTTCTGCACAGAAACATGATTGTATGAGAAAAAAGTCTTCTCCATGCCCGTCTATCCTGGTTTCTCCCTCAGCTAGCTCGTGGTAGGTCTAGCTTGAATGGTTCTGACATTATGGCTAATAATCTAATAATCTAATATAAACAGCAGCATAGACTGAATGGTGTTGTGGCTGATTAGGGACAGTAGGCTCCTCCCCGCCGTCATGACATCATAAAGACATCAAAGATAGGTGGTATTGGTATTCTTTCAAATTACAGCTGGAACTCTGGCTATACTTAGTCTATAACTTACTTAATTTATGTTATTTTATGTTATAGATCATTTATAATCTATTCTAACACTGCCGTACTCAAAGTCGTCCTTTTTGGCTCCTTTCTTCTTTTTCTTCCCTTTTGGCTCCTTGGAGGCCCCGGCTCCTTCGATCTCGGCCGCCAAAGCGTCGATGTCGATGCCGTCATCTTTGGCACTGTGGGAAAAAAATGGCCAGTAAAATCAATCAATCCTACAATCCCCCAAATCAGAAACTAAACAATACAGAGTCCAGGCTTTAAAATGTGGCGGCACACCGAGGGAGAGAGACATCAGCAGAACCCACGGCCCTCCCTCTCTCTCTCTTTATCTCTGTTAGAACAATATGAACAAACCAAAAGCTGCAGACTCGACGCTTTTTTCACAACCTTTTATTTCCCATCATCCCTCTGACACACAGGGAGCCGGTCTGAGAACAGCTTTACCATAGAAATACAACAAAAGAAAAAAACTCCTTATAAATACAGCCCAAAGACCAAAAAAGCTGGGACACTGTGTAAAATGTAAATAAACACAATGACTGTCTAATCTCATAAACCCATATTTGATTCACAATAGAACATAAACAACATATCAGATGTTGAAGCGGAGACATTTCAACATTTCTTAGAAAATATCAGCTCTCTTTAAATTTGATGTCAGCAATCGTCCCTCAAAAAAGTAGGGACGGGGCAACTAAAGGCTGGAAAAGTAAGTCGAGTAGAAGAAGAAGCCATTTGTGAGCAGGATTACAGATACCCCGCTGACTGGGGAGCAGGTGACCTAGTGGTTAAAGGCGCTCCCCATGTACGTGGGCGGCCAGGGTTTGAATCCAGCCTGAGGCCCTTTGCCGCATGTCTCTCCCCCACTCTCGACCCTGTTTCCAACGCTATCCACTGTCCTCCTCTATCTAATAAAGCCACAAAAATGCCAAAAAATATCTTAAAAAAAACAAAAAACGAAACGCCGCCATCTCCTCTGGGCCAAAACTTATTTAAAATGGACTAAGCGTACATGGAAAACTGTTCTGTGGTCACACTCTTTCAGAGAAGGTCTCAACTACTTCAGCAAGACAATGCTACACCACATCCATCACAACATCATGGCTTCACAGGAGAAGAGTCCAGGTCCTGAACTGGCCTGCCTGCAGTCCAGACCTTCACCAGTAAAAACATTTGCAGCATCAGAAAAGGAAAAATCCAGCAAAGAAGACCCAGGACTGTTTAGCAGCTAGATGAACGGGACAACATCCCTCCCCCAAAACTCCAAAAAAAAAAGAGGGGATGCTACACAATGGTGGCCCCGTCCCTTCTTTTTTGAGATGTGTTGCTGCCATCAAATTCAAAATGAGCTGATATTTTTTTAAGAAATGGTAAAATGTCCCAGGTTAACATCAGACATGTTGTTGTTTATGTTCTAGTGTGAATAAAATATAGGTTTATGAGTTTAAAAACCATCTTATTTATTTACATTTTATACAGCGCCCCAGCTTTTTTGGAATTTGGGTTGTATAAAAGTAGTTCAGACTTAAAACTACACTCCTTAACACATTTTTTTAAAGATTTGTTTTCATGCATTTACTGGATAGAGGAGGACAGTGGATAGACTCAGAAACAGGGCGAGAGTGGGGGAGAGACATGCGGCGGAGGCCTCAGGCCAGATTCGAACCCGGGCTGCCCGCGTACATGGTGCGCGCCTTGACCACTCGACTATCGGCGCGCCCCTCCTTAACATTTTTAAGTTAAAGGACTGAGGATGAACCAAGAAAAGGACTTAAGCTGGCGTACATCTGTTGGTCTGGGATAAAACTGAACAAACCCACAGAAGTCTGCCGTCAATAGTCACAAACACTGGGCAAAATTTTCCTAACTGTCATTACCAGTACTTATCTTTTTAAGCCAAAATCTGCCCCATGCTGATAACGTTGTCCAAAAAAGGTAGGTAGACCCCTGCTCTGTCTAAATTGTACAAAAAAATCTTCAACATTTTTAAAAGAGGCCCTCAGTTCTGATGAGTTTGGACGTTCTTATCTTTAATTTAGTTGAAAACATGACTTACATTTCCCAAGTTTGATGTCACAGATCATTGGAAAAAAGGAGGGTAAATCAGGCTTTCAACGCATTTTAATAAACAGAATTAAAGACCTTTAAAAAGACCTAAACTGAGAGAAATTATTACCACTTTTTCAGCAGCAAAGGTGAAAAATAAAAGGCGTGCAAGATTTTGGGTACACTGGACCAGGAGTGAATTTCCTGATTTATTACGCCGTTATTAAATGTCAAATGGTAAAAACAAAGTTGCTTTTTGGCCAATATTTGAGGACTTTTCAAAGCCATCTATCAGTTTGAAAAGGGTTACAGAGCAATTTCTACAGCGTGAGAGCCATTATCCACAAATGGAGAAAAATGTGAACAGTGGCGAACCTTCCCAGGAGCGTATGGACTCAACCCAGGAGGTCACAGAAGAACCCAGAATAACATTTAAGTCTGGACTTTGAGTAGGCCACTCTAAAACCTTCATCATCCATTCAGAGGTGGACTTGCTGGTGTGTTCGGGATCATGGTCCTGCTTGAGCTGGAGGTCCTGAACTGATGGCCGGACATTCTCCTTCAGGATTTTCCTGCTAGAGAGCAGAATTCATGGTTAAGTGGCCCAGGTCCTGGTCCAGACCGTCACCACCATGTTTGACTGTTGGTCAGATATTATTTTGATTAAATGCTGTGCTAGTTTGACCAGATGGAGCAGGATGAACACCTTCCAAAACGTATCTTGTCTGGTCAGTCCTCAGAATATTTTCCCAGAAGTCTTGGGGATCATCAGGATGTTTTTAGTCAAATGTGAGACGACCCTTTGTGTTTCTGTTGCTCAGCAGTGGTTTTGGCCTAGGAACTCTCCCATGATGCCGTAGTTGCCCAGTCTCTTTCTTACTGTTGAATCATGAACTCTGACCTTAACTGAGTCAGTGAGGCCTGCAGGTCTTTGGATGTGGTTCTGGGACCTCCTGGATGAGTCTACCTGCATTCTTGGAGTCATTTTAGTAGACCTGCCGATCCTGGGAAGGTTAACCAATGTCTTCTCCAGTTGTGGATAATAGCTCTCACTGAGGTTGGCTGGCGCCCCAAAGCCTCAGAAATGCCCAGGCACTCCTGGGAAGGTTCCCCACTGTTCCAGGTTTTTCCCTGTTGTGGGCAATGGCTCTCAACGCCTTAGAAATGTATTTGTCACCCTTCCCAGACTGATAGATGTCAGTGACTTTGTTTCTGACTGCCAGCCAAAGAAAGCTTTGAGACTGCAGCGCTGTCACCTGACAGTCTAAAAGCTCAGGTGTGTGAGGATGTGAATGTCAGCAGGTGGTCAGCAGCAGGTGAGCGGACAGTTAGCATTACAGCAGTCTTACATCATTACTGCTAATAAAGGAGCTAACAGCTACCATAGCTGCCCCTACTCACTCCCATACAGCTGAATATTTGTGACATTAGTCGAGCTTTTCTTCCAGGTAAATTCCCCGCCGTTACAGGCCGTTTTTAGGGACCATGAGAGGGAAACTGGACCCAGGTTAGAGACTCAAAGTCAGCCTGAAGGGAGCTAGCAGCCGGCTGCTTAGAAGCTAACGCTGAATTAGCTGGTTTACAAGGCTGAAAGTGGCACAGAAGCTATAAAGAAGGGCTAACAGGTTGTGACTGGCCCAGGTGAGCCCGTGTCTGCCCTCCTGCTGGTTGTGTAATTCATCCTCGGCCATTTTTAGGCTCTTTAAATTCTCACCTGCACGAACACATTTAACTGACTCGTGGTTAGCATCGGCTAACGCAGCTAGCCGCAGAGCTAACAGTGTCAGCAGAGGGCTAACGGGGCCTGTTCCCCGTCAGGTAAACTGGTTTTGTCAGGTGTCAGTGTGGACAGGTGATGTGAGGCGGTACGCGCGTTTTCCTTACCTGTCCTCTCCGGATTTCTTCTGTTTTTTCCCCATCCTGTCGCTGCGGCTCTTTGCTTCAAGCTCCGCTAGCCGACACACACGACGGCTCACATCAGGCAAAGATCGCCTATTCGATGACAGGAGAGAGAGGACTCACTCTGTGGTGTTTCCTTCAGCTCACAATCCGCGCTGCCGTTTCCATAGAAACAAAGGGGTTTTAAGAGAGATATGTAGATATGATCAGATCTGAATCATTAGTTATAACATCTATTAAACATGTTTAACGTGCTTTAGTGTATAAACGTAGAAACAGAAACAAAAAGAACAACACTGTAGGAAAAAAGAAATAAATGAAGAGGCTCTGTTAATATCAAGAAAAAAAAATATTTTCAAGTTAAAAAAGTCAAAAATTTACAAGAAAAATTTGATATTTTCAAGTTTAAAAAGATGTTAACTAATTTAAAAGAAATGTCCAATTTTAAAAAGTTATAAATTAAAAGGAAAAAATTCTCACAATTGTATATCTAAACAGTTAACTTACAAGAAAAACACTAAATTTTCTAGTTTATCAAGTTGTAAATTTGCAGAAAAACAGAAATTTTCAAGGTCAAGTAAGAGTTAATTTACGAGGAATAAAACTGAGATTTTTCGAGATACTTAGTCCAAAATCTATACGAAAAACTTGGCATTTTCAATTTTTAAAGCCATAGACATACTGGATAAAACACTCACATTTGAATTTTGAAATATTGCAAATTTATAATAAAAAAAAACCTGGGAATTCTCAAGTTTAAAAATTTGAAAATTTACAAGAAATAGTCTAGACATTTTCAATCTTGATTTAAAACAATTAAAAGCCTTGATATGTTTTAATTGTGTGAACTTAAGAGAAAAAAAACCCCTCTATTTTCGATTAAAAGGTTTAATTTCACACAAAGAAAAAAATAGATATTTTTTTTTTTTTTTACTGAGATCAATTCTCAGGCTTATGACGTTAGAAAACATAAACGAGATAATAGTTGAAACTATGTCAAAATGACCTTTTAACTCAATTTCAATTGGAGGTCTCAGTTTTCTATCGTCTTGTTTCCCAACTGCATTTTTTTTTCTTTTTTTTAACAGGTAGAAGTGGGCTTCCATACATACGATACCGCTACGTAATTTTTTCCCCCAGTATCATTTCACTCTGGATGTGGTTCAAGGAAGTATCAACGGAGTGACACCTCGTCTTTTTCCGTCTTCTCCGTCAGCACTACTCAGCAGCACGCTTGGCTCGCAGCGGAAGCACTGCGCATGCGTATTGCGACGTGCCCGTCAGAACCTCTACTTCTGTTTCGGACTTCTGATCACCAAAACTGAAACCGATCGATTAACTGTGTTAATAAAATATGAACTATGTCCTGTTATTAACGTTGAATAAGTGAATCAAACATTCATATCTTTATTTATAAATAAACTGGTGAACATTTCCTGTTTTCCCTTTTTAATAGACATTGATCAAGAAGATGTATGGGACATGATTGGAATATTGCTATTTAATAATAATAATAATAATAATAATAATAATGACAGTAATAATAACAATAATAAAATTGGTAATAACAATGAAAGGATTTGGCCCTTACTTCAGCTCATCTTGACTTGAATTATATTCAAACAAGGACAAACTGAAAATGTTTCAAATTTTTATTAAATAAACAATATTAAATAAGAGGTGCTCCCATCACAGAAACCATGGCGTCACACAGGTTTATCAGTCTGTCCTGCAGCTCGCCGCATTCAGACCGTAGCAGAGCGGTGACCGCCGCAGCTGCTCTATGCCCACAAAACCTCTCCCCGACCAGCACGCCACTCAGCTCGCCACTTAGTCGTGGAGGTAGCCAGTCTGTATTAACGTGGAGATCACAGCCTTCTATCACACCGTTCTTTACCTCCATGCACAGCTGAGCCGAGCTGTGAGCGGAGTGAGTGTCCGTCAAGTCCAGGGCGGTTTTGACGCTGAACTTTGGCGTCTTACCAAATGTCCAGTCCCAGGTTTGTAGCTCCGCCTCCATCCTACTGAGGCCAGGGAACTCAGCCTCATCAGAGGGGTTCACGAGCGCCAATGGAGCCCTGAAGCCAAACTCTGGTTGGAAAGAGAACATTAAATAGTTAGGTCAGTGAGGATGGAAACTAGAAAGACCACGCCTAAATCTCCAGTGGAACTGAGTATAGTCTTGGGCCACGCCCCTTAGTGATGTCACAATGCACCGATACACTCAGGAGATCTCTTCTACAACTTCAAAACCTGGAACTAGAAACTAAGTTCTTGATCTCAGATTTTTGACTTTGATCTCAGAATTCTGACTTTGATCTCTGAATTCTGACTCTGATCTCATTATTCTGACTTTGATCTCTGAATTCTGACTTTGATCTCAGAATTCTGACTCTGATCTTTGATTCTGACTGAATTCTGACTTTGATCTCTGAATTCTGACTTTGATCTCTGAATTCTGACTTTGATCTCAGAATTCTGACTCTGATCTTTGATTCTGACTGAATTCTGACTTTGATCTCTGAATTCTGACTCTGATCTCAGAATTCTGACTCTGATCTTTGATTCTGACTGAATTCTGACTTTGATCTCTGAATTCTGACTTTGATCTCTGAATTCTGACTCTGATCTTTGATTCTGACTCTAATCTCATAATTCTGACTCTGATCTCATAATTCTGACTCTAATCTCATAATTCTGACTCTGATCTCATAATTCTGACTCTAATCTCATAATTCTGACTCTGATCTCATAATTCTGACTCTAATCTCATAATTCTGACTCTGATCTCATAATTCTGACTCTGATCTTTGATTCTGACTTCGATATTTGAATGTAACTGTTTTTCTTAGAATTTTGACTTTTCCCTATAGTTATTTTTTTCTCAGAATTTAGATTTCAATCTTTGAATTCTGGCTTTCTTTTCTTAGAATTTTGACTTCTTTTGTTTGTTTGTTTTTTCAAATCAGAATTTTGACTTTTTTTCCCCAATAGTCATTTTTTCTAAGAAATTTGGCTTTTTTCTTTAGAAATGCGACTTTTTCCTCAGGATTAGAAAAAAAGTCTGATGAAAAAAAATATAAAATCTGAATTATCATAATGAATTAGATCTTTGACACTGTGTGAATTATTTTTCAATCATTTTTAACTGACTTACCTTCACCCATGTTTTGCTACAGTAACACCGTTTGACCAGCAGATGGCCTCCTTACATTGTTATTTTTAATGACAGAGGAAGATCTAAATCAGCACTCAGGTGGTGTACCTGTGTTGTATTGTTGCCCCAGTGCCTCCAAAAGCTCCTCCCACTGCAGCGTGGGAGCATGGTCGACCAGGTTGGCGACAGGTGAGGGCACGCTGGGTGTGGCGTTGCTGATGATACCTGGACATGAGGGTCGGAGCACGGCGGAGAGAGCAGAGCGGTCAGCAGAATGCAGCAGGGTGCAGTGATGGTAGGACGACTTCCTGCTCAGCCTGGATGCACTGCCTGGAAAAGTAAACAGATAAAGAGCTTATCAGGACCACAATAACATCAATATCTCCTAAACAACAACATTAACTGGCTCTCTCTGCTCCTACCGGAGATCTTGAGGTGTCCGTTGAGTAAAATGTCGAATCTCTCAGTCGCCTGGACATTCAGCTGCGGTCTGATCCTCTTCAGAGCGTCTGTGACGACCTTCAAGTTCCTCTTCCTGTCATACCCCTTTTTAGAAGTAAAAAAGGTCAGGTTGAGGTTGCCCAAATCGTGGTAAACAGTCCCACCGCCACTCCGCCTGCGAGCCAGAGTGATCCCCGCCCTCCTCAGAGCTGGCAGGTTGCACTCGGTCCACGGGTTCTGGTGGCGTCCGATGACCACGGATGGCTGGTTCCTCCACAGCAGTAGGATGCAGCGCTGCTGCAGGTCCACATTGGCGTCGATCCAGTCCTCCAGAGCCAGGTTCTGGAAGACGTCTGTGGACTCTGAGCGGAGGACGAGACCATCAGACGCCGTGATGAGGTCACTGAAGGAGGAGGAGCTTCGAGCTGGATGGTTGATCCTTTCAAAAGTGCACACGGCTGAGTGGCGGCTTAAAAGAGGCAACGTCCTTCTAATGTGAGACAGCATGGCGTCTCCTTATCGGTGTTTTCACCTCCACATGGCAGAGAAATCTACGAGACAATAAATATTCAATACCAACAAATGCCCCAACATCCTCAGCTTCACCAACATTCCATCCTCTGTCTTTGATGATATCATCAGCGCTTATGAAACATTCCATCCTTGCCTTTTGCATGCATGCCAGTCTAGAAAAGGATCAGAAAATAAAGATAGATGCTCACAGTTGGTGACATATCAGACATTTGGGTTCATTGATCCACTTTCCCCCACAGTAATCTGCTTCATTGTTCCAGTCTCTCTAAGGATGTATCGCTCTATCATTAGACAGATATGAACTCATTTAGGGCTTTTTGAGGGGCTTGGACCTTGATGTTGGGACCAGGGGTCCTGTATACCCGTAGACACATACTTCATATTTGCTGCACATCTAATGATTCTATCCTGAGGCTCCCAGGCGGTTGCCTAGCTTTGCCTAATGATAAAACTCCTTATGCATATCGATAATGAGCAGATAAGACGCCAAAAACAGGAAGTTGTCATAATACATACTTTTGATGACTCAAGTAAAAACTCAACAACCTTTCTGAGAACACAGAAGCAACAAAGAAGTCCTGTACGTCTAAAACTGGATGTTTTTTTGTTTCTAATAACCAAAATTATAAGCAAGGTCCAGAACACTACCGTAAGAGCACAAACAAGAGTAGGATTTCTTTGCTCATTTTCTTAAATATATTTACTTTCCTTTATAAATTAACAAAGAAAAATCCAACACTTTAACCTTTCCTTACCATGAATTTTGATTATAAAGTATTTCAAAACAAAACATGTTTTTCATTTTCTAGATACCTGAGAAAGTTTCACGTAATTATTTAAATTATTTTGGCTGTTTTCTGACATTTTATAAAGAGACCACTCAACTGAATCATTGGTAATGAAAACAGTAACAGCTGAAGCCTTTAAAAGGGACCCTAGAAATGCAAATGCTGATCAGAACCGAAAATTGCAGCAATTTCAACCATTAATGAATAAAATTATGGCTGTTTGTTATATATAACAGTCAGGGTTATTTAAGAAGTACTGTAATAAAAATAACTAACGTATTATGCTAAATGAAACCCTTAAACTAACCTGACCCTCCCTCCTCTGCAGCGTTAACACCGGTAAACACGTTTGATCGCTTTAACTTTAGCCCAAATATCGCCGTAAAATCTTCAGTTTTTAATAAAACATTTAATTTAATTCATTTTATTCAAAAACAGCGCAATAAAAACGGTTAAATGGATAAAACTGAATATTGAGCGATACATTTAAGTCTTGTGCTCACCTGAGCGGACCAAAGACGCGGATGGACCAAAGTCAACAAAGACGACGCGGAACTTCCGCTAATTCCTTTCAAAATAAAACCCTGACCCTGACGGCTTATCTGTAGCTTTTTTGTTGAAATAGGCACGCCAGCTTGGCAGTAAACTTTGCAAGCTTTAACTGTGATGGTTGTCGATTAAAAAGACATGTAAGCAACAAAAACAGTCTAACACATCACTTAAATTGAATGTATGAGGCTAATAATGAAGATAATGCCTATTTTGTATGAAATCGTCGTGACTAAAGTGCGCTAAAATTGTAAATTATTAATGATTTTCACACCCTAACACACAGACGAACCTCAAATGGAAGGAATGAAGTATTGTATTGCTAACACTTTCTTTTTTAATTAATGTTTATTCGCGTTTCCGGTTTAAGTTTGTGTAACTTGACTTTTAGCTCTGACCTCGGTCCGTCAGTGTAAGGATACCGTGTGGTGGTGTGATCAGTTCAACAATAGTTCCCACACAGCTTCAGTAAAACCTCTAAAATGTCCTTTATTTTTAATTATACAGATAAATAAACATTTTCACTTAAATAGGAAATATATTTTGTAATTTTTTTTTTACCCATGTACGTTTTTATATGCTCTCTCTCTCTTTCTTCTTTGTCATTACAAACATAAAAGCTTTGGTACTTATGATAATGGGTTGGTTATCACCGTTTAGCTAAAAACATCTAAACATAATTTTGTTTGTCCTTCTTCGCCTAAATACACAAAAATTACATCAGCAATTCAAAAAGTGCGAGAATTATCTTAATTATTGAGTCACTGGGCTCATTTTTATGATTGTTTTAGATATTGTGAAATATATTTGCATTAAAAGGCTCCCTTATCTCTCTGTGTTTGAGTCATTCTTTCTCATTGGCCTCTGAAATCATCACAGTGAGGAAGAAGTCGAGAGACGACCAGAGAGAGGAAGAGCAAGACCACATCCTGAAAACACGAAGAGAGAGAGAGAGAGACCGTCAGTCAGAGACGGCCATGGTTCAGGTGGGAAGGTTCATTTAGATCTAAACCGTCTGGTGAGTTCTGTTTCTGTGATTATTTTAATGTTTATGACACAAAGCTTTCATAGTTGTCAATGTGTTTGTGCAATTTAGACAGTGAGCGTTGTCTTTAGTTAAAAATGACTGAAAATCTGCAACCATATCATCAAAAATAGTTCATCTTTAGTTTTTTCAGAGATTGCAGGCCAGTTCCTGAATGCTGTGTAAATTGCATTAAAATGTTGGCAAACTTTGAAAGTAACTCTTGCACCAAAAACTTCAAAAGTTGTCAATGTATGTGTGCAATTTGATCGGTGCCTTCTCAATTTAGGGTAAAAAAACAACCAAAGATATGAAGCTTTTGATAAGACATCAATCATCAGCGATCAAAAATTGCAGACAACTCATAAACACTGTGAAAATTGCACAAAAAAATTGGCAACTTTTAGGGAAATCTCTTGCTCCTTGCCAACATTACCCTCTTCAACATTGTCGATGGATTTTTGCAATTTGGATAGACAATGATTTTCCCTTGAAACTGTCAGAATCCTTTCTTCTCCAAAAGTTGCCAACAAATTTGAGCAATTTAGATGGATGTGGGTTTCTCCCTGTTCAGTTTACACATTGTGCTCTCTTTTTTGCTTGAAACGTCTGACACCACGTCATCTTCAATGTATACATATGATCAATTCTCAAATTACAGGCTAACTACGACACTGTGTAAATTGCACAAATATGTTGACAACTTTTGGAGGAAAACCTTACTTCATGGCAGCTTAACTTTTGTCTCCAAAAGTTGCCAACAAGTTTGTGCAATATTCTCAGTGCCCTTTCTATTCTGGCTAAGGTAAGACTGAAGATTTAATCACAAATATTCAAACCTAATTCAGGGTTATTTGTCGACTGCACACTGGCTAAATTGCAGAAATATGTTGACAACTTTTGGAGGAAACCCTAACTCCATGCCTTGGCTCTCCTTTCCAAAGGTTGCATACATGTTGATGCAATTTAGACTGATGATTGATTCCCTCACTTCTCCCTGCCTTCACTCTCTTCTCCAAAAGTTGCCAACAAATTTGCGCAAAATTATCAATGCCCTTTTTTATTTTTTGTTAAAAGGCTGATGCTGTTAAGTTTTTGAAGAGGTCATCTTCAGCCCTCAAAAGTTGCAGACAGACTCCAACATACTGTGTAATTTGCACAAATATGTTGGCAATTTTTGGAGGAAGCCAGCTTCACCATTTTCTCTAAAAGTTGCCAACATTTTTGTGCAATATTGTGAATGTCCTCATTTTTTGTTAAATGTAAAACTGAAGAGCTGAAGTTTTTGAAACGTCATCTTCAGTTCTCAAAAGTTGCAGACAAACTCTGACATAATGGCTAAATTGCGGAGATATGTTGACAACTTTTGGAGAAGAGGGTGCAGCTGGTGAGGACGGAGTCATCCTAAAAGGATAATTATAAAATAAAACTGATTAATTATTAAGTTAAACTAACGAAATCTCCATGGTTTTCTCTCATTTATGGTTAAAATGCTCTAAAGTTTTTAACCCCATCATGGCCATCTAAGTGTTTACCAGATTAATGTTACATTTCTGAAAACTTTCTGGTCTTCTTTATATAAATGTTGTATAACAGAGAGGAGATGACCTAAGACACGATCACTGTGTTTGATTAAATCTCCTCTCTTCCTGTGTCTAGAAACATAAATGTCATTAAAATCATTATCTAAGTATTCTGGTTCTCTCTGCTGTGTAGATCTTTAATCTGACTCAATTTGTCTGCTGAAACTCAAACACATCTCTCTATGAGGAAGCTGAATCATCCGGAGGTGTGAGTTCTTAGAAGTGACGTCTTATCTCACTCTCACATACAGCTAAAAGGGTGGAGGGGAAACTAGCTGTGTAAGTTCACTTTAACATTTTATAGACACAGAGGCTGTTTCCATATTAACCAGAAATATTTCAAAATAAAACTGAGCAGAAGTGTGACGGCTGTTTCCATAATAACCAGAAATATTTCAAAATAAAACTCAGCAGAAGTGTGACGGCTGTTTCCATAATAACCAGAAATATTTCAAAATAAAACTGAGCAGAAGTGTGACGGCTGTTTCCATAACAACCAGAAATATTTCAAAATAAAACTCAGCAGAAGTGTGACGGCTGTTTCCATAATAAACAGAAATATTTCAAAATAAAACAGAGTAAAGGTGTCACGGCTGTTTCCTCATTAATCAGAAATATTACAAAATAGAAGAGTAAAGGTGTTAATGGCAGTTTCTTTATTGTTCTCCAATAACCATTTAGTCGAGGTAGGCACACTGGAAGACCAGTATCATAACTGGACTCCAGTACAGGGAGGAAATAAGTAACATAACTGGACTCAGGTACTGGGAAGAGACCAGTACCATAACTGGACTCAGGTACTGGGAAGAGACCAGTACCATAACTGGACTCAGGTACTGGGAGGAGACCAGTACCATAACTGGACTCAGGTATTGGGAAGAGACTGGTATCATAACTGGACTCAGGTACTGGGAGGAGACCAGTATCAAAACTGGACTCAGGTACTGGAAGGAGACCAGTATCACAACTGGACTCAGGTACTGGAAGGAGACCAGTGTCATAACTCGACTCAGGTACTGGGAGGAGACCAGTATCACAACTGGACTCAGGTACTGGAAGGAGACCAGTATCAAAACTGGACTCAGGTACTGGGAGGAGACCAGTATCACAACTGGACTCAGGTACTGGGAGGAGACCAGTATCACAACTGGACTCAGGTACTGGGAGGAGACCAGTATCACAACTGGACTCAGGTACTGGGAGGAGACCAGTATCACAACTGGACTCAGGTACTGGGAGGAGACCAGTATCACAACTGGACTCAGGTACTGGGAGGAGACCAGTATCACAACTGGACTCAGGTACTGGGAGGAGACCAGTATCACAACTGGACTCAGGTACTGGGAGGAGACCAGTATCACAACTGGACTCAGGTACTGGGAGGAGACCAGTATCATTACTGGACTCAGGTACTGGGAGGAGACCAGTATCATAACTGGACTCAGGTTAATTTAGCGTTTCTAACCAGATCTCCTCTCTGTTTTTAAAGATCATGAAGGAACTTTCCGGAGAACAGACGCAGACCTGATCATGAACTTAAACACACGGACTCAGTGTTAACAAACATGTCTGAACTGTGGTCTTCTCCCATCATGCATCACTGCTCCACCTCACCTGGAAACCCTCCACACAACAAGGTCAGAACTTTTACTCCTTCATTTTATTCACTTTAAATATTTCTCACCTGTTTATCCAGAAATTTCATCCTGAAGTGTTGACACTGCTGTACTTGTGTTTATTATAAATCACAGTCATTCATTCATTAATGTGCTGATGTATATTCTAGTCTACAGTGGTCAGATCATCACACTCATAATATTAGATAACCTGCGTCAAGACTAAGCTTAGTGTTTAAATGATGATCATATTTATAAAGTGGTAAATCCATCCACACCTACCTGGTCCTGATGTGAAAAGTCCTTCCCCCTAAACCTAATAACTGGTCGTTCCATCCTTGGCAGCAACAACTGAAACAAGCGTTTGTTACATCTGTCAGTGGGTCTTTGAAATCACTGTGGAGGAATGTTGTCCCACTCTCCTTTCCTTGCATTATAGTCTTAGATCAGCCACATTTGAGAGTTTTCCAGCATGAAGAACCTGTTTAAGGTCATGCCACAACATCTCAGTCAGAAAGTAGAGTAGGCTAAAAGATCTCAGAGGCTTTTGGACCCTGATCCACAAGTGGGGAAAACTGTGAACAATGTTAAACTTTGAACTGTGGTGTGCCTTCCTTGGGCATTTCTGCAGCTTTGGGACACCAGCCAACCACACTGAGAGCCATTATCCACAAATGAGAAAACTGTTAACAGTGGAGAACCTTTCCAGGAGTGGCCGACCTACCAAAATGACTCCAAGAGCACACTGACAACTCATCCAGGAGGACCCAAATAACCCAGAACAGCATCTAAAGACCTGCAGGCCTTATCTGACCCATTATCCACAAATTTGGAAAACTGTGAACAACGTTGAACCTGCCCAGGAGTGGCTGGCCTACCAAAATGACTTCGTTAGACAGGCTCTATTTAAGGATTTCTGAGCTTAACAGGCCTGGCAGTAATCGGGTCTGGGTGTCATAGTGATACTGAACTCAGCTTTACTGGAAATGTGGTTAATCACAGTTAATTCATGATTTAACAAGGGGGATCACAGAACTGTATGTCCACAAATTTGGATCCTTCAACATATATCTTAATGTACTTTCTCTCCACAGGTATCCTCCCATCACCTGGTACCTCAGACCCAGCTTCCCTCATTCCATCACCTCCCCCAAACACAGCTTACCTACCCAAACATCCTACCTGAGACCCAGGTATCCTCCCCTAACTACCTCCCCCATGCCCAGGTATCCTCCCCTAACTACCTCCCCCATACCCAGGTATCCTCCCTTAACTACCTCCCCCATACCCAGGTATCCTCCCCTAACTACCTCCCCCATCCCCAGGTATCCTCCCCTAACTACCTCCCCCATCCCCAGGTATCCTCCCCCAACTACCTCCCCCATCCCCAGGTATCCTCCCCTAACTACCTCCCCCATCCCCAGGTATCCTCCCCTAACTACCTCCCCCATCCCCAGGTTTCCTCCCCTAACTACCTCCCCCATACCCAGGTATCCTCCCCTAACTACCTCCCCCATCCCCAGGTATCCTCCCCTAACTACCTCCCCCATCCCCAGGTATCCTCCCCTAACTACCTCCCCCATCCCGAGGTATCTTCCCCTCATATCACATCTCAAACACAGGTGACCTCCCCTCAGCTCCTTTACAACCAAAACCTTGATCAAGGTTTAGAGAATCCAGTCTGGAGCCAATCTGATCCTCATGATGTCCCCTACCTGCAGCAGACGTACAGCTACCAGGTGAGATCGTCGTTATAAATATAGATTTATATTTTTATTAGAATTAAAATTTTAGAATGAAATAACATTTTTTTTCTAGAAATCAAAATTTTAAATTTTGGATTATTTTTGGTAAAAATTTTTTTGATTTTTTTCCAGTTGATTTTAAAATGTAAAAATAAAAATGAAAAAAATAAAATAAAATTTTTACATTTTAAGATCCAAATTTTGGATGTAAATTTTGTAATATTTTTATATTTTAATTTCATTTTATTATATGTGGAAAAAAATATGATTGTTTAAAAGATTTTCAGATTGAATATTTAAAAAATTAAGAAAAAAAATTTTTGATTTTAATTTTGTATTTTAGATTTTTTATTTTGGGGTTTAAAATTAACGTTCAAATTTTGTTTTACATTTTAAATAGAAGATTTACACATTTTTGAACTTTAAACTTGTATATTCAAATTAAAATTTTTCTTATTTAAAATATTATATTTTTGTATTCAAAATATTGGATTCAAATGATCTAATTATTAATTTAAAAATTTGGATTCAATGTTTAATATTTTTGTTTTTGTTTAAATTTCATCATAACATTTTTAGAAACTTTAGATTCAAAATTGTGTGTTTTTATTTTTACATTTTTTGATCAATAGTTTTGTATTCAAATAATTAGCTTCTCATATTTAAAAGCTTTTGAATCAAAAATTTGGATAAACAACTGCCTGATAAACATAAATAATTCCAGAGAAGCATGTCAGCGTTAATCCTCAGATATTGAACATTTCTATTTTCTGTCCCAGTGTAAACAAAAACTTTTCTAAATCTGATTTCTTTTCGTGTCTGTTGTTGACCAGAACCAGCACGTCTTCAGTCCTGGTCAGACTCATGAGGAGACTCGACCCTGTAACACTCCCACTCTCTTTGACGGCGGAGTCTACGGACAGGTAGAAACACCTGGTCAGGTCCAGGACCGCTGGAGGCCTCTGAGCTCAGCTCTGCCCCTGTTTGAGAGCTCCTCTCTGGGCTGCACGTCTGGAGGAGTCTCTCTGGGAGGATGGAGCTCTGGGGAGTTCAGCTCACCACCATGTGGAGACTTAAACCAGTTTTACCAAGACGGTTACCTTGACAACAGCACCGCCCAGCCCTTCTGTAGTCCAAACACGCCCGGTCCGAGTCCTCATTACCCACAAACCCCCACGATCTCCAGCCCGGGGCCTCAGATGGGCCCCAGAGAGGAGAGAGTAGACTTTACCAGAACCTTTAGTGGAGATCAGACCTTCAGCTGCTTCTTTAATGACAGTGACCCTTCACCTTTGACCTCTGACCCCCATCACTCCAGACAACACCTGAACCACAGGCAGACAGAGACCATCCAGAACAACAACACCTTCCTCCACACCACCAGGACGTCCAAGAGCTGCTTCTCTCCACGGGGACGAGGGCGGGACGCGGGACACGCCGCCCGGTCTGCGGTGAACTGGAGAGACGGGAGAGGACGAAGAGGAGGAGGAGGAGGAGGAGGAGGGGGAAGAGGAGGAGGAGGTCAGACAGAGTGGCCTACGGTGGGTTTGATTAATTTAGAAATTATTCAGAGATGTTGACCTTAAAACTGTAAATCATAATCATGAGAATAAAAGTTCTGATTATGCACTGAGAAAATAAAACGATATAAAAAGTCAAATTATGAAGTAAAAAATCATGATTATATGTCCAAATTAAAACTCATAGTTTTCACCTTTAACCTCATAAATAAAAGAGGATAGAAGTCTGTAAAAAATAAAATCAGGATGCTTTCATTCCTTTTGTAAAAATTGATTTAAATGTCTTCTGTTTTTATTATTTCAGATGAAGGCGCTGAAACTTGAAAACATGAGCAAAGCCTTAAACTCCAGGTAACATTAAATAAGACTGAAGATTTTTCCCTGTTTCCTCTATTAGAATAGAAATACTAGCGTGGAGAGTGGAGTCAAAAATTCCCTGCTCAGTTTGATGATCTGTGTGTTCCAGGCTGCTGTGTTCGGTGTGTAAGCGTGAATTCAGGAGTCTGCCGGCGTTAAACGGACACATGCGCTCTCACAGCAGCTTCAGAGCTCCCTCAGGGATCGATAAGGTAACCACATATTCACATGTATTAACGGCACTAATGAAGAAAATAAACTTGAACTATAGAGTCAAACAAAGAACAACGCAAGACGCAGAAACAAACACACCCACAGATATGCAATAGTAAAACAGTGACCAGGTACAGTTACTGGTACAACAAAGTAAAAGCTGTTTGCAGTAAACCAACATGGTGCATAACCCTCATTTTACACATACAACAACTGTGCCACCCATCGAAGCACCACGGGTTTGCTCCGACCGAAGGCGAGCGACCTCGCTGACTGGAAGCGCGTCTAGAGCGCGAGTACATTAGGAAGTTAAAGGGCGCTTTCACATTAGGCCCAGTTGTTTCGAACCGCGCCGCGGCGTGATTCCTCCCCCTCCCCCTCCCCCTTCCCCCACTGGCTTGCTTTCACAATAGCAACATCAAACTGTGCTCGGGCCCACTTGCGTATTTACTCGGTCTGAAACAGCAGGTGGCGGTATGCATGTAGCTGGATGACAACTCCGCCCAAGGAGGAGAAAGAAGAAGAAGCTAACATGGCAACCACTGGGGTCATGACCTGAGCTAAGATTGTTTGTGTTTTAACCTAGCTCTGTGACCTACTGACCTCTCGGTGACCCTTTGCTCTCGCTGCAGGATGAAACATAATTTTGATAGTGATGATTTACGATCGGGATCCATGTATCGTGTTGTATTCTGAAGGAACTTGTTATTCTACACTCGTGACTTCCTGTTTGGAGCTTTCTGATTGACGGTTACTGATGCAGTTTGGCAGCAGCCGGTGCAGAAAAACCTCCAATTTCCACACACAGCCACCCCTTCACATAGTTTATCCATGTCTATGTGTTCCTGTAAAGCGTCCTTGGGTTTCTTGAAAAGCGCTATATAAATTCAAGATATTTTTATTATTATTATTATCGTTATTACAGCGACCATGCCTTGATCCGCTGACAAATCGTACTGTGGAGCACATCGCTCCCTCTCTAGTCTCCAGCAGCGGCGCATCCCTGGAGCGCCACTCCGCTCAGCTTTGTTCGAGATACGCTGCAGGTCTATTTTCAACGTCAGAGCAAACACGTGGCGCTTTGGTGCATGGGCACATTGGTTTTATGTAGAAATTGCGGGATAGACCTGCAGCGTATCTCGAAGGGGAGTGGAATGGCGCTCCAGGGACGCACTGCTGCTGGACTGGAGCGATGGCAGTGGAAATGCTCTGGTAGACTAGAGAGGGAGTGATGTGCTCTGCAGTACGATTCGCCAGCAGATCGTGGCACGGTGGCTGTATGTGGAAACTGGAGGGAAGATTGTTCATACGCCAGTGTGGTGGGAACTTTCTAAAAAGACAGGAAAATTAGACACCAACAACCATCAGCAGGAGAAAAATTTCTGGATTTATTTTGGTGGACACACCAACCATGACCACAGAGTGGCCATGGCAGAATGTGCCCAGAACCTTCCGTCCAGTGCTCTTTTATACTCCATTTTACAACACTCATTTGCATGCCTACAATTACACACAGATTACACAGATTATAAAATAGGTCATAAAAAAATCTGTCCCCAGCTTAACCCCGCCTGAACAAACATGAATCTCCATGCTTAACCGCTTAGGTCAAAGATCATTTACAGTCTCCTGTCCAAAACACAGATGGTACCATCATAAACAATACCTGAAAAGTCGGTTCTCAGCTGGGATCCAAAGTGGCTGGTTCTTTCTTGGGAACTGGGACATCATCAGCAGGCGTATCACTTTCTAGGTTGTGAAGAAGAGCAGGAAATGGAGAGAAAGTTATATGCTGAACTTGTGGAAGAGATGGCGAAGGCTGGGTTCACCTGCCCATCACATCCTCCCACTTTGGTTCTGCTTAAAATGGTGTGAACACGGGTTGGTTCGCCAACTAAGATTCTGAGACTCCAGAACAGAACCAGAGCCACAAACAGAACCGTGTCTGTCTGAAAACACTAGGAGAGGGGGCAGAAACAGTGAAAGTCCTGTCAGAGAGATAAGAAGACAACTAGTCCAAGGCTGTACCTGATATTCCTACCCAGTCTCACAGAGTCTTGGGGAGTTTACGTTGGTCAACCATGTCGAAAACCAAACTAAGGTCGAGGAGGACCAACACTCAGGGGTCACCTCCATCAGCAGAAAATAAAATATCATTGGAGATACCGCCCCCTTGTGGCAGCAGAGTCCCATTTTTCTGTCCTTTGTTCCTCCAGGTTGGTGACTCCTCCCCCCTGGACAGTCCCTCTGTTTCCATGGTGATACCTGTCTCAGTTCCTGTCCAATCAGACAGAGGCGATAGCAGATGTAGTCCGGCCAGAGGGGGCGCTGTGCTGTACCACAGTCTGATGCATCATAAAAAAGAAGACGCTGATGGCAATGACGGCGCAGGTCACTACATCCCGCCCCCCATGCTGTGTCCAATCAGGGCAGGGCCAGGGCTCTACTGCTCCCTCACCACCAGGAGGCAGCAGAGAGCTCAGACGGTGGCGCTCCAGAACGAATGCAGTGAGTAAAAAACATCAAACTATAGCGTAGTTTTAGTAAACCCTGGAGGCTGAAGTGTTCTCTGCTCTGACTGGCAGGTGGACCCAGTGATGTTGTTACCATGGAGACAGCATCTACTCCTCGAAGGACAGTGAAGACCACCATTCAGCCGTACGTGGATTTGATTTTTACTAAAAATAAATGTTTACAAATTTTGGGTTCTTTAAATTCGATATTTTTTTATTTCTATATTTACTTTTAGGTTTTAGGTTAAATCCTTAAATTTTAAATAAAATAAAATAACATTTTATTCTTAGTTGTACAATTTTATATTCATATTTTAAAATGATAAGTTTGAAATCTTACAATTTATTTATTCTTTCATGTTTACATGTAAAGGTTTATATTCAAGATTTAGATTGTATTTATTTTTTAATGTTAGGATTAAAAATAGATTGTAAATAAACATTTTTTACTGAAAAGTTTATATCTATTCTCTTTCCCAAGATTCAAGTTTTTATTTAAATCTTCACATTTTCAGATTTAAATTGTTTGGATTAGAGAGTGTAGTTTTTAATTATTAGATCTAACATTTTATAATGTTTTATTTTAAGATTTAAGATGTAGGATGTTAACATTTTTTAATTTTTGGATTAAAAAAACAGATTTAAAAGTTAAAATCTGTTATTGAAAAGGTTATATCAAATTTCTTTTATTCAGTTTAATTTTTTTAATTAAATGTTTACATTTAAGATTTACATTTTTTGGATTAGAGAGTTAAAAATTTTGGATCTAGGAGTACAGATTTTAATTTTAAAATTTAAAACATTGGTTTTTAATCTTAATTTTTTTTAAATTAAATTTTTGATTCCAAATTTTAGATTTTTTTTTATGTTTTATTTTTAGATTCAAGATTAAAGACATTTTCATCTTTAAATTTTTGAAGTAAAAGATAAATGTTGAAATGTTTATTGAAAAGTTAAAGGTGCAGTGTGTAATATTTAGCCTGTTAGCATTTAGCAAAACAAGTTTGGTTAAAATGAAACATAACATTTATAAGTAGATTGATCTAAATTAGTGTTGACATCTGATAACACATTTTTTAAATTTATGTTTTAAATTAACTCAGAATAAGCCTTTTATTCATACATAGGGAGGGTCCCCTCCAAGGACGCTGCCATCTTGGATTTTTGCATTTTGCCTGTTTCTATGGCACCATAGAAGGAACCAAATAACAGTTAAGCATGTATTGATTTTTAAACTTCACTGGTTCCCACAGTTATCACCAGAGAAATGATCATCACACTCCAGAATTGACTGTTAGATGTTGATAGTCCCATTTTTACACACTGTACCTTTAATATGATTTTTTAAAATCAAGATAATTTTTTTATTTGTATTTTTACACTTTTAAATAATTAATAATAATTCATCAGACTTATATATCGCTTTTCTAGGAAACTCAAAGACGCTTTACAGAACAAACAAAAACAAAAACACAACAAAAATGGGACGGGAGGAAAATATGAATGATAGATTTAAATGTTTTGGATTAAGGGTTAAAACTTTTGGAAATTGATCATTCAAAACTACTGCAACAAAATAAAAAATCTAAACCAAACAGAAGCCCTGAGCTTGTTTTTTGGGGCGCAGGTGGCCGGGTGGTTGGGGCGCGCCCCATATACGCGGACGGCCCGGGTTCGAGTCCGGCCTGGGGCCCTTTGCCGCATGTCTCTCCACCGCTCTCATCCCTGTTTCCGACTCTATCCACTATCCTCTTCTATCTAATAAAGGCACAAAAATGCCTTAAATAAACTTAAAAAAAAAAAAAAAAACCTCCTGGATTTAGGAGTACAGATTTTAATTTGAAATTTAAAAGTTTAGTAATTAATTTTCATTTTCTTTAGGTTTTAAATTTTAGATTCCAAATTTTTTTTTTTTTGAAAATGTAAATTTTTTGACTCAAAATGTAGGATTTCCTTTAATTTTTAAATGTAAAACTCAATATTAAAAATTAAAACTCAAAACCTTAAAGCATTTGAAATATTTTTCAATTTTAGAATTTAAATTTTAGATTTAAACCCCAACATTTTGAGATTTAACTGTTTTACTTAAATGTTCAATTTCATGATCAAAAATCATAAGTTGTAAAATCTAAACATTTACACCTAAATTTTCAATTTAAAGATTGAAAATCTAAATTCTTGAGATTTAAATATTTACATTTTAATTACTTATTTCTAAGACTTAGAAATATAAATTTCCTTAAGGATAGCTGAAGGGCATATAACTGCATGATAAGCAGATCATTATCCCAGGGGAGCGTGGGAGAGAGACGACGCTGAGTGAAAGCTTCAGGCTGTGGCGTGTTCGATGGCGTTCTCAGAAATACCAGAGTTTGTTGACATAAGTCTTTAGTCACGTTCAGGGCCAAACAGAGATGACAGGTGTTCCTCTAAGCCGTCACCTTTGCCATCTCTCGTTCCTTCCTGTAGCTTTTAAACACAATGAAATGATGGAATGTTAGGATTCACGTGCAGGAATCCAGGAAGAGAATCAGGGATTTTTTTGTCGTCCAAGTTCCTATGAAGTTACCGCTCTAACGCCCTTTCCTGAATACAACTTCCTGTTCTCCATTGAAGGTCACATGTCTCTCCGATCACTTGTTCATATCTAATTGTCAATCACAGGCAGATCAATGTGGGGCGGAGCTTCCAGGCTGAGATCCCTCCTCTACAGCGACTACAGAATGTTCACTCAGACTCCCATGATGCACTGCTGCTGTGGATGCCCATAAAAGAGCTGGAGCTTCCTGTCAATCAGCGGAGAGGTAAAAACAAAGAAATTATACCAATGTTGTTATCATGGCTGTGATTGGACAGTTTTATCCATGACTTGTCCTTTGTCCAGTTAATGCTCTGCTGATGATGGCGTGCTCTAGTGTCATGCCAGGGGGCGGAGCCTGCCAAGAGACCGCTCTCCATGTCCTATCAGAGTGCAGAGGAGACTTTCTGGTAAAATCAGGATTTTTTATACTGCTGATGGCTCATGGGAAAACACCTTAAAAAATCCACATAATCGTCTTTTGCTTTTTGTATCTTTTAAAAGTACAACCCCAATTCCAAAAAAGTTGGGATACTGTGTAAGATGTAAATTGAAATAATGATTGCCAAATCTCATAAACAACATATCAGATGTTGAGACTTTTTTACCACTTAATGAAAATATTAGCTCATTTTCAATTTGATTTTTCATTAAAAGGTTTAATGTCTCAACATCTGATATGTAGTTTATATTCTATTATGAATTAAAAATGTTTGTGAGATTACACAGTCACAGTTTTTGTCTTACACAAGGCCCCAACTATTTTTGGAATCTGGGTTGTAAAAGCCCTCTTGTTTTTCCTCTTACAGATGACGTTGGAGTCGCTGCTGTCCACTCCTAAAACCCCTAACAAGCTCACAGCCCAAAAGATCCCAGGTAGTCCTGATACAGTTCCTCCAGTACCTAAAAGATCCCAGGTAGTCCTGATACAGTTCCTCCAGTACCTAAAAGATCCCAGGTAGTCCTGATACAGTTCCTCCAGTACCTAAAAGATCCCAGGTAGTCCTGGTAAAGTTCATCCAGTTCCCAAAAGATCCCACAGTCCTTGTTAGGGTCAACAAAAGGGTGTTTTTACTTTATACAGCATTGTTTTGCTCCATGCTTGAGCATTACTGCTCCTCTTCTGCTGTCCCTGCTGGTCTGCCTTCGCAGTGTTAGCATAGATCTGTGCCCGAGCACGGTCCTGTACACAGTCTGATCAGCAGGTGGACCTATGCTTTGATTACATCGTCAAAGACTTAAAAGGATGACATCATCAAAGGTTTAAAGGATGACCTCGTCAAAGATTTTAAAGGATGACATCATTTAAGATTTTAAAGGATGATGTCATCAAAGACTTTAAAGAAAGACTTCATCAAAGACTTAAAAGGATGACATCATCAAAGATTTAAAGGATGATGTCTTCAAAGACTTAAAAGGATGACATCGTCAAAGACTTTAAAGGATGACATCATCAAAGACTTTAAAGGATGATGTCTTCAAAGACTTAAAAGGATGACATCGTCAAAGACTTTAAAGGATGACAACGTCTAAGACTTTAAAGGATGATGTCGTCAAAGACTTTAAAGGATGACATTGTCAAAGACTTTAAAGGATGATGTCATCAAAGACTTCAAAGGATGATGTTGTCATCAAAGATTTAAAGGATGACATTGTCAAAGACTTTAAAGGATGATGTCATCATCAAAGACTTTAAAGGATGTCGTCAGAGACTTTAAAGGATGATCTCATCAAAGACTTTAAAGGATGATGTCATCAAAGACTTTAAAGGATGACATCATCAAAGATTTAAAGGATGATGTCTTCAAAGACTTAAAAGGATGACATCATCAAAGATTTAAAGGATGATGTCTTCAAAGACTTAAAAGGATGACATCGTCAAAGACTTTAAAGGATGATGTCATCAAAGACTTTAAAGGATGACATCATCAAAGATTTAAAGGATGATGTCTTCAAAGACTTAAAAGGATGACATCGTCAAAGACTTTAAAGGATGATGTCATCAAAGATTTAAAGGATGAAATCATCAAAGATTTAAAGGATGACCTCGTCAAAGATTTTAAAGGATGACATCATTTAAGATTTTAAAGGATGATGTCATCAAAGACTTTAAAGAATGATGTCATCAAAGACTTTAAAGGATGATGTCATCAAAGATTTAAAGGATGATGCCGACAAAGAATTTAAAGGATCACCTCATCAAACACTTTAAAAGATGATGTCATCAAAGACTTTAAAGGATGATGTCATCAAAGACTTTAAAGGATGACATAGTCAAAGACTTTAAAGGATGACATAGTCAAAGACTTTAAAGGATGACATAGTCAAAGACTTTAAAGGATGATGTCATCAAAGACTTTAAAGGATGACGTCATCAAAGATTTAAAGGATGACATCGTCAAAGACTTTAAAGGATGATGTCATTAAAGATTTAAAGGATGAAATCATCAAAGATTTAAAGGATGACCTCGTCAAAGATTTTAAAGGATGACATCATTTAAGATTTTAAAGGATGATGTCATCAAAGACTTTAAAGAATGATGTCATCAAAGACTTTAAAGGATGATGTCATCAAAGATTTAAAGGATGATGCCGACAAAGAATTTAAAGGATCACCTCATCAAACACTTTAAAAGATGATGTCATCAAAGACTTTAAAGGATGATGTCATCAAAGACTTTAAAGGATGACATAGTCAAAGACTTTAAAGGATGACATAGTCAAAGACTTTAAAGGATGACATAGTCAAAGACTTTAAAGGATGATGTCATCATCAAAGACTTTAAAGGATGTCGTCAGAGACTTTAAAGGATGATCTCATCAAAGACTTTAAAGGATGTCGTCAGAGACTTTAAAGGATGATCTCATCAAAGACTTTAAAGGATGACATCATCAAAGATTTAAAGGATGACATCATCAAAGATTTAAAGGATGATGTCTTCAAAGACTTAAAAGGATGACATCGTCAAAGACTTTAAAGGATGATGTCATCAAAGATTTAAAGGATGAAATCATCAAAGATTTAAAGGATGACCTCGTCAAAGATTTTAAAGGATGACATCATTTAAGATTTTAAAGGATGATGTCATCAAAGACTTTAAAGAATGATGTCATCAAAGACTTTAAAGGATGATGTCATCAAAGATTTAAAGGATGATGCCGACAAAGAATTTAAAGGATCACCTCATCAAACACTTTAAAAGATGATGTCATCAAAGACTTTAAAGGATGACATAGTCAAAGACTTTAAAGGATGACATAGTCAAAGACTTTAAAGGATGATGTCATCAAAGACTTTAAAGGATGACGTCATCAAAGATTTAAAGGATGACATCGTCAAAGACTTTAAAGGATGACGTCATCAAAGGCAGAGGACAGAGTGTTCATGAAGCTGTTGATCTGTTTCCCCCCATTTTAGGGGTTAGCAATGTAAAGTCAACTGTTAACGTCTCCTGTCTCTTCAAACCCACCTTATCCATGCAGCATGGGCCCATTTCATTATCTGAGCTTCACAGAGTAAGAGGGTCAGTGTTGGAGTCTCTAGAATAATAACAACATCCACAGTAGCAGGATGGGCCCCACAGGGAGACTACACATTATGTTGACCAGAGTAATTGGTACAATCGTTTCTTCTTCTTCTTATTATTTCTGGCAGATGTGCAAACCAACTAGAATCACACCACCAGCGACTGTATCAGACTGGACATAACCTCAGATCATAACCTGGGCGCCTAATGTAAAACCAGTCTAAATTGCCTATAGTTGTGAGTGGACTAGGGCTGTCAATAGATTAAAATTTTTAATCGCGATTAATCTCACAAATTAATTGCACTTTTTTGTCTGTTCTAAATGAACCTTACAGTACTATTTCTCAAGATTGAAATACCCTTATCAACACAAGTGGACAAAAATGCTTTCTTTATGCAAATGTTTGTTCATGTCAACAACCCAAAACAACAACAGATAGAGTCCAGAATATTCTCTAGTCTGAGCTCAAAGATACTGAACGCTGCAAAAATATGCTGAGAGCATAACTCAAGCCACAACAGATGGAGATACTGACCTTAATGTAACATTACTGAATAATACCACAATGTAGAGTCAAACTTTAGCCTTCTAGAAGTTAACTCCTCTGTTCTCAGCAGCTGAACACCAAACAACAGATCTCATCATCACACATGGACTTAAAGAAGTCAAGTCTCTGCTGAGAGCCCAGCAGTAAGGCGCAGACACATCTAATGGTGTTTCACTGTTCTGATGTGAGTAAGGTGGACACATCTGCCCTGCTCAAGAGAAAAAGCAAGTAACTACTTAAAAAATGTCTGCTATTATTTAGCATATTTTTACTTTCAAACTAAAAAATGTAGTCCAAATGTAAAATAAATGCTGACAGTAAGAAATGACTGAGAACTTTTAAGGTGTAGTAAGAGGACTTAACCATCTCTTCATTCTTCAGATCATAGAAGAGCTACAGATTTAATCTAAAACCATTTTTTCTTCCTAAATAAAGGAGACCCACAGTCTAATAATGCTTTCAGCTTATATTCTGATACTCTACAGAGCTCATTCACTAACCTCTGCTCTCCTGTCACACACCAGCCTCTGCTGCTCTGTCTCCTCCTCATGATGCAGCTGTACATTCACCAGCATCAGACAATCTCCTATATCTTGATTGACTGTTATTTAAATTTGGCGTTTATTCACAGTTCCAGTCGATCGTTTTAGTAAGTTTCTTTTCATGGCAGATATAATAGCCTAAATAAATGAATAAATCATACTGGCCCAAAAGTGCGTCAGCACACCGGGAAATGCCCGGTATGCCAGATAGCGAGTCCATCCCTGCAGAGCTGTCTGAGTGTCTCCATTGTAAACAAATCCAGCATGGCGAGTGGGGCGGCTCTCTGCATTAGCGGTGTGCTCGGCTAGCGAGTGGTGCGGGCTATATAAGACTCTACGAACTTCCTGTAACTCCGTTCATGTCGACATTAGGAGAAAATAACTTCAGTCTTATCTGACATGATCTGAAAGCTGAACCTGTCATTCAAAAGTCTCTGTCCTTTATCCATTTCTGCTCCTATTAACGCGTTAACTTTGACAGCCCTAGAGTGGACGCATGAATGTTTGTCTGTGTCTGAATGCTCTGTGATTGGCTGGGGACCAGTCCAGGGTGTAACCCTACCCTACCCTTTCACCCAACAGGATAAGCCATGTAGATAAAGGCTGAAAAGAAAAGTGAAGATCTTTCATGAAACTGGGGATTAAAGTGTTTTCTATGACATCGATAAGAGTCAAACGTGCCCTTTATCACGAATCTATCATCTAACCTGATCACAGATATTAATGTTCTTTCGTAGGAGTTTGCTGGAGTCCATCAGAGAGGAGGTTGTTGGTTAAATCTCTGCGGCTTCATGACAAAGACTTTAGAAAGATCCAGAAAACTGTGAGTGTAAGCTGCTGTTGTTTAACTTCACTGGTGATGTGTTTATGTACCGTTGTATTAATGAGTGCTGTACATGGCTGTATTATTGTGTTTAGGTTCAGACCAAGTCTCTCTCTCAGTGCATTGAGTTTTATTATCGCTGGAAGAAAAAGATGAATCTGAGCGCCAGGACCCCGGCCGGGCTGACCGTCACTCTGCCCAACACAAAAGTAAGAAAATAAAAGCTTTAATTTATTTTTCTCTTCACTTTAGGCTCATACAGACTGAAGAAAAACGGATGCCTTTAGCCACGTGTAATTTTCTAACTGAACCTGGACAGGTTTGAGTTTTCGGTTTCCGTTTTTTCAGGTCAGTCTCTTCAACAAGCAAACGAAACTAACGACCGAACAAATAAAACCACCGAAACCAAACAGCACAAAATACACAGTTTAAAACCCACACTGAAACACACACTTCCTGTCAGAGCTGAGGGTTTCTGATCAGACTCTGACATTTAAACTCAGCGTCTGTGAGTGTTTGTGGTCAAATGTCAGAGAGGAGCGTCAGTTTTCCATCACAGTGGTTTTCAGATGTTCACTAATCCATTTCATTATGTTACTTTTTATGACCTTTATATCATTCTAGTATAAGTTTTATTTTCTAATATTTTCTCTGTCTCTGCTTTTTAAAAATTTTTTCTTAAGCTTTTTTGAATTGTCTTTAAATGTTCTTTTACAAAAATAATAGGATTTGTGTTTCTACATCCTTTCATTTCTTTGAATAATCTTTTTATATCTTGTATCATATTTATATCGTCTTTATATCTTGTGTTTTTGTTTTGATTGAAAGCTCTAAATATTTATATTCTGTCCACTTTACATTGTCTTTAATTGCATTTTCATCATCTTTAATTGGCTTTTAAGTAACTTTTCAGGTCTTTAGATCTATTTTTATTGTTAAAATTTTTAAAATTATTTTTATCGTTGTTATATTAACTCTGTTACAAAAGAAAAACAGTTCTTTGATCGTCTTTATATTATTTCTGTTAAAAAAGAAATGTTATTTTCTTTTCTGCATTATCTAAAGTTTAATTAAAATTAAGTCTTTATATTATCTGTACTTCAGTAGAAATATAATCTATTTTTAATGTCGATTATCTCTATTTCATTGAAAAAAGTTATTATATCATATTTATATTATCTCTGTTACAAAAGAAATATTTTATTTATATATTTTGTGTATTATCTCTTTTTCAAAAACAAATATGTCAATAAATCATCCTTATATGAACTCTATCGTCAGATATACAGTCCTTTCATCGTCTTTTTGTTATTTATATTACAAAAGAAATAGTCCTTTTCCATCTTAATATCTCTATTACTAATACTGTGCTTTTATCAACTTTATATTATCTCAATTAAAAAATAAATGTAGTCCTTTAATTGTTTCTGTATTATCTGTGTTACAAAATAAATACAGTCCATTTATCATCTTTTAATTATATCTATTAAAAAAGGCATAGTTTTTATAGTCTTTATAATATTCTGGTTACAAAAGAAATACAGTTCTTTTATAGTTTTATTTATATCTTTCTTTTTTTTTTACTTTTTTAATTCATTTTAAACAGAAACAGGTGTACATCCTCATGTATCAATACGATTTTCTAAATTCACAATTACAATCAACAGAGGTACACAAAACTTAAGATTACAAACTTGCAACTATCTTTTCATCTTAGTTTTAAGCCTCAAACCCTCCCCTTCCCCGTGGGTCTTTTTCTGCAATAACAAATTGATGAGATATCTTTACAATACATTAAAAACAAAACAAAACAAAACAAAATAATAATAAAAATAAATACATAAATAAAGAAAGATTTAAAAAGGATAATTAATAATTCCATATTTCATTCTCATATCAAGGACAAGGAGAGACCATAAAATATATACATATAAATGTATACATATTAATGCTAGTACAGATAGCAATATAACATTTACATCATAGATCCTACAACATTTAATGCTCCAACTCTATTTTTAATCACAACACTACCTGCCTGATTTATCCTAGCAACTGAAAGCTCTTTTATCAGAATATCTATCACTGAATTAATCCATTGCTGTACAGAGAGTGTGTGGTGGTTTCCACCTAACTGCTAACATCTTTTTAGCTGCAGTGCATGCTGATAGCCACAACCACCTTTGTGTTTGGTTAAGATTATGCCCAGAATCATTGTTCAAAAGCATGAATTCATGTGAACAAGTAACTGTGACTCCAAATGCTTTAGAGAGAAGTTTAGCTATTTGTTTCCAAAATTTTCTAACTGGAGGGCACTCCCACATAATATGTAAAAATGTCCCCCACTTGATTTAAATCACACAAAGAGCAATTTGGAGAGGAGTTAGGAGTTAAATAAGTCTGATAGATAAAGCATAGGTTTGTTAGTTTATAATTTAGATTTTAGATACATGAGATGTATTTTGCCATACTTTAACCCAGTTGATGGATGATTCAGGGCAGTCTCTGTTCCATTTTGATGTAACTGTTAAGGCAGACTGTGATTGCTCTAGAAGTATACTATAAATCATGGACACATGTCCTGTAGAGAGCACTGAAAGTTTCTTAACTAACACCAGATATACAGTCCTTTCATCGTCTTTTTGTTATCTATATTACAAAAGAAATAGTCCTTTTCCATCTTAATAATGTCTCTATTACTAAAAAAATACTGTGCTTTTATCAACTTTATATTATCTCAATTAAAAAATAAATGTAGTCCTTTAATTGTCTCTGTATTATCTGTGTTACAAAATAAATACAGTCCATTTATAATCTTTTAATTATATCTATTAAAAAAGGCATAGTTTTTTTTATAGTCTTTATAATACAAGAAATACAGTTCTTTTATCGTCTTTACAATATCTCTCTTACCAAAGAAGTAAAGTTCTTTTATCATCTTTTATTATCTCTTTTGGCAAAGAATTAAAGTTCTTTTATCGTCTTTAAATTATTTCTATTACAAAAGGAATATAGCCTAGTCTTTTTTTTGTCTTAATTATAACTTTCTTACAAAAGAAATACAGTCCTTTTAACATCTTTTAACTATCTCTATTAAGAAATATTTAGTTCTTTTATTGCCTTTATATTATCTCTATTACAAAAGAAATACAGTCTATTAATCGTCTTTATATAATCTCTATTACTAAGGAAATACAGTCCTTTTATCGTCTTTATATAATCTCTATTACTAAGGAAACACAGTCCTTTTATCGTCTTTATATAATCTCTATTACTAAGGAAATACAGTCCTTTTATCATCTTTATATAATCTCTATTTCTAAGGAAACACAGTCCTTTTATCGTCTTTATATAATCTCTATTACTAAGGAAATACAGTCCTTTTATCGTCTTTATATAATCTCTATTACTAAGGAAATACAGTCCTTTTATCGTCTTTATATAATCTCTATTACTAAGGAAACACAGTCCTTTTATCGTCTTTATATTATCTCTATTACTAAGGAAATACAGTCCTTTTATCGTCTTTATATAATCTCTATTTCTAAGGAAACAGTCCTTTTATCATCTTTATATAATCTCTATTTCTAAGGAAACACAGTCCTTTTATCGTCTTTATATAATCTCTATTACTAAGGAAATACAGTCCTTTTATCGTCTTTATATTATCTCTATTACTAAGGAAATACAGTCCTTTTATCGTCTTTATATAGTCTCTATTACTAAGAAAATACAGTCCTTTTATGGTCTTTATATTATCTCTATTACTAAGGAAATACAGTCCTCTTATCTTATTTATATTATCTCTATTACTAAGGAAATAGTCCTTTTATCGTCTTTATATAATCTCTATTTCAAAATATGTACAGTCCTTTTATTGTCTTTTAGTATCTCCGTATCAAAAGTCATATAGTTCTTTTATTGTCTTTAAATAATCTGTTACAAAGAAACACAGTTCTTTCTCGTATTTTCTAATATCACTATTACAAAAGAAATATTTCTGTTGGTTTCTTTATGTTAACTCTGCTGCAAAAATAGTCCTTGTTTCATCTTTATATTATCTGTATTACAGAAGAAATAGTCATTTTGTCTATATTATCTCAGCTTTAATCATAGTATAGTCTTTATATCTTCATACAATCTCTATTTCAGTTGAAGTATAGTCTTTTTATTCCTATGTCCACTGAAATTAAATCCTTATATAGTACTTGTATTATTATCTCTATTAAAAAAGAAATATTCTACTTATGTCTTAAATATATTATATCTTTTTCAAATCAAACATGTCATCAAATTGCCTTTATATTATCTCAATTCTATCATTTCAATAGAGATATAGTATTTGTATGGTCTTAATACTATCTCTATTTTTAAAGAGACAAAGTCCTAATGTCAGCTTATATGAGCTCTTTTTCTACAGAAATCCAGACCTTCCAGATCATCTTCATATTATCTATGTCAGTAGAAATATATTCCTTATATCTCACTATAATATCTCTATTGTAACAGAAATATAATATCTTTATTGTAATAGAGATATATTCCTTATATCCTCACTATATTATTTCTGTTGTAATAAAGATATATTCATTTTTCCTCACTATAATATCTCTATTGTAACAGAAATATAATATCTTTATTGTAATAGAGATATATTCCTTATATCCTCACTATATTATTTCTGTTGTAATAAAGATATATTCATTTTTCCTCACTATATTATCTCTATTGTAACAGAAATATAATATCTCTATTGTATTAGAGATATATTCCTTATATCCTCACTATATTATTTCTGTTGTAATAAAGATATATTCATTTTTCCTCACTATAATATTTCTATTCTAACAGAAATATAATATCTCTATTGTGATAGAGATATATTCCTTATATCCTCACTATATTATTTCTGTTGTAATAAAGATATATTCATTTTTCCTCACTATAATATTTCTATTCTAACAGAAATATAATATCTCTATTGTATTAGAGATATATTCCTTATATCCTCACTATATTATTTCTGTTGTAATAAAGATATATTCATTTTTCCTCACTATAATATTTCTATTCTAACAGAAATATAATATCTCTATTGTATTAGAGATATATTCCTTATATCCTCACTATATTATTTCTGTTGTAATAAAGATATATTCATTTTTCCTCACTATAATATCTCTATTGTAACAGAAATATAATATCTCTATTGTATTAGAGATATATTCCTTATATCCTCACTATATTATTTCTGTTGTAATAAAGATATATTCATTTTTCCTCACTATAATATCTCTATTGTAACAGAAATTAAATATCTCTATTGTGATAGAGATATATTCCTTATATCCTCACTATATTATTTCTGTTGTAATAAAGATATATTCATTTTTCCTCACTATAGTATTTCTATTCTAACAGAAATATAATATCTCTATTGTGACAGAGATATATTCCTTATATCCTCACCATATTATTTCTGTTGTAATAAAGATATATTCATTTTTCCTCACTATAATATTTCTATTCTAACAGAAATATAATATCTCTATTGTATTAGAGATATATTCCTTATATCCTCACTATATTATTTCTGTTGTAATAGAGATATAGTACACTGACTTGTGACCATGCAGAGTTTATAATCCTGGCAGTATGTATAGAATGACATAAAAGAGAGCATTTTAAAAGAGGAACATTTGGACTTTTTCTCTCAAAGGGAGACCCTCTAAATCATACATAGGACGATAAACAAATGCCAATTTATACAGTAATTACTAACCAGATGAAGTTTGTGTGATTATTTCTTACTTTCATTTATCATTTGTCTATTTCTGCAGGGTCAGAGATCCTCAAAATCCCATGATGCACCATGAACCATCGGTGTGTTCACTCCTGTTGCTCCACACTACGACTCTGCTGTTGTTGTAATACAAATATCTTTAACTGGTTAGACTGTAGTGTGTCTTTGACTGTCCAATCAGAAGCCTGATGTCTAAAATGTTTTTAAATAAAGTTTAAAATAAAAAAGATGTTTTCACAGCCTGGATTCTTGCCTCAGTCTCATATTTGATGTTTTTCTCAGACTGTCTTCAGAGATCAGCTCAGGTATGCTGAATTATTGTTTTTCTCCCATAATCCTCTCTGTCTTCTTTCTTTCTCTCTTCCCTGCGGCTCTCAGAGATGAACGAGGCTCTGGGTATTACAAAAACATGCAGATACAAGGGAAGGCTTAAGCATGGAAACAGGAGCAGGAGATTCAGATGAATATATTTCACTCATATGCTCCTTCACAGGAAATAAAAACGTTTTCATTCCTCCATGCTGCTAAACGCACTGACCGGAGGGTTCCTGATGAGGTTTGTCTGAATCTCATCTCTGAATCAAGGATGAACTCTCTAACCAAGGAGGAAACCTTTAGAAGTAAAGGTCAAGGTCCAAAGCTTCCCAAGAGACTGTTATAAGTGAAGGCCATGCTAAAGCGTGGATAACACTGGAGGGAAGGCATGTTTTATAGGCTTTAAAATATATTATCGTCAAAAGCAAAAAGGAATCATTTAAAAGCTTTAAAAGATGACAACATCTAGGGCAGAGGAAGGAATGTTTTATAGGCTTTAAAGGATAATATCAAAAGCAAAAAGAAATTATTTAAAGCTTTAAAAGATGACAACATCTAGGGCAGAGGAAGGAATGTTTTATAGGTTTTTTAAAGGATAATATCAAAAGCAAAAAGAAATCATTTAAAGCTTTAAAGGATGACGTCATCTAGGGCAGAGGAAGGAATGTTTCATAGGTAATAAAGGATGACATGATCAGAGGCAGAGGAAAGAATGCTTTAAATTTCATAAAGGATGACATGATCAAAGGCAAAGGAAGAAATGCTTGATAGGTAATAAAGGATGACATGATCAAAGGCAGAGGGGGGAACGTTTTATACGTAAAAAATGATGACATGATCAAAGGCAGAGGGGGGAACGTTTTATACGTAAAAAATGATGACATTATCAAAGGCAGAGGAAGGAATGTTTTATAGGTATTAAAGGATGACATGATCAAAGGCAGACGAAGGAATGTTTTGTAGATAATAAAGGATGACATGATCAAAGGCAGAGGGGGGAACGTTTTATACGTAAAAATGATGACATTATCAAAGGCAGAGGGAGGAATTTTCACAGACTTCAAAGGATGTTAACATCAGAAGTGGAGAAGGAATGCTTTATAGGTAATAAGGGATGACATGGTCAAAGGCAGACGAAGTAATGCTTTATAGATAATAAAGGATGACATGATCAAAGGCGGAGGGAGGAATGCTTTATAGGTAATAAAGGGCTATATGAACAAAGGCAGATGAAGGAATGCTTTATAGATAATAAAGAATGACATGATCAAAGAAAGAGGGAGGAATGTTTCAAGGTAATAAAGGATGACATGATCAAAGGCAGATGAAGGAATGCTTTATAGATAATAAAGGATGACATGATCAAAGGCGGAGGGAGGAATGCTTTATAGGTAATAAAGGGCTATATGATCAAAGGCAGATGAAGGAATGCTTTATAGATAATAAAGAATGACATGATCAAAGAAAGAGGGAGGAATGTTTCAAGGTAATAAAGGATGACATGATCAAAGGCAGATGAAGGAATGCTTTATAGATAATAAAGGATGACATGATCAAAGGCGGAGGGAGGAATGCTTTATAGGTAATAAAGGGCTATATGATCAAAGGCAGATGAAGGAATGCTTTATAGATAATAAAGAATGACATGATCAAAGAAAGAGGAGGAATGTTTCAAGGTAATAAAGGATGACATGATCAAAGGCAGATGAAGGAATGCTTTATAGATAATAAAGGATGACATGATCAAAGGCGGAGGGAGGAATGCTTTATAGGTAATAAAGGGCTATATGATCAAAGGCAGATGAAGGAATGCTTTATAGATAATAAAGGATGACATGATCAAAGGCGGAGGGAGGAATGCTTTATAGGTAATAAAGGGCTATATGATCAAAGGCAGATGAAGGAATGCTTTATAGATAATAAAGAATGACATGATCAAAGAAAGAGGGAGGAATGTTTCAAGGTAATAAAGGATGACATGATCAAAGGCAGAGGGGGGAATGTTTCAAGGTAATAAAGGATGACATGATCAAAGGCAGAGGAGGGAATGTTTTACAGACTGTCAAGGATGATATCATTAGAGGTGGAGAGAGAATTGTTTCACATGTAATAAAGGATGACATGATCAAAGGCAGAGAAAGGAATGTTTTATAGATAATAAAGGATGACATGATCAAAGGCAGAGAAAGGAATGTTTTATAGGTAATAAAGGATGACATGATCAAAGGCAGAGAAAGGAATATTTTATAGGTAATAAAGGAGAAAATGATCAAAGGCAGAGGGGGGAATGTTTTACAGACTTTAAAGGATGATATCATCAGAGGCTGTGAAAGGAATGTTTGATAGGTAATAATGGTTGATACCACCAAAGGCAGGGAAAAGAATGTTTTGAAGACTTTAAAGGATGACATCATCTTGACATTGTATTTACGGGGAGATGGGCTAAAATTGGCAAAATTGGTTTAAAAAAGTGTTGGAAATAGGTTAAAAGTGGGAGAAAGTGTTTAAAAGAGGCAAAAACTAAAACTTTCCTGACAGTTTAAAAAAGAAGCCCCCCAGCTGTTCATCCGAGTTTTTCTGTTCTTGTTGTTTAACCAGTGTGTTACTGGTCCATTTTTAGTGTTTGTTCAGTCAAACAAACAGCAGAGAGTCAAACTGGAGTAAAAACAAACTTAAAATCCTCACCACATTCTTCTACTGATCCTGAGCTCTGTCAGTCTTTCTGAGTCTGCTTCAGGCTACTCATAAAATCTGACTCCTCCTTGCTCCAAAGGTCCTCCTGCCTGAACCAGGAGGTCAGAGGAGACGCAGGAGAAAGGCAGACGACGAGGAGCGAGGAGGAACCAGGGGGTCATGGGAGCGCAGGAGAAGGAGGTGGACGCCGCTCCTCCTGTTGGTAAGAAACATCAGAAAACATCCAAAGAGGTTTATTTCGCCGTGCTGCCAGACCGATACGAGCCGCTGATCGAGGAGGAAGAGGAGGAGGAGAGAGAGGAGACAGCAGAGGAGAGACGGAGGAGGAAGGAGGAAAAGAAGAGGAAGAAGAAGAAGAAGTATAAGAAGTACAGGAAGGTAGGGTGGCCTGATGACCTTTGACCCAGAGAGGAGAGGGGTGTGGGCGACCTTTGGATTCTGTTTATTTTGGTTTTGTTGATTTATTTCATGGCTATGTCAGTAAATAGAATCATACCAGCTCTTGTGGAAGTGATAGAAAGTGATAAATCTTAAACAAAAAGATAATAAAAAACTTGTGAGGTAGAACGGCACTTAAACCAAGATCTGTTGTTTATAATGCTGATAGTGTGACGATCCAGATCTAAAGATCAGGCTGAACTGAGGAGACTAATCAGTCCATCAGACATGGGCTCTTCAGTTCTACAGATGTATCTGAACTAAAACAGAGACAGACAGTACTGGATAAATTGCACAAAAACATTGGCAACAGTTGGAAAAGTGGGTGAAGCTGAAGAAGAGAGAGAAACTTTCAGTCTGAGGTAGAGAACAGTGAAGGTTGTAAACATGACAGCCGATGTCAGACTTTAAGAGACGTTTTCAAACTCTGCAGTTAATCATTGACTCAGCAGGCCTAGACTGATTTTTGAGAGCTGCTGCACCTTATCAGACGATAAACACGACAGAGAAAGGAGCAAAGTTTGAAAATAGAAACAAAGTTTGACTGTAGAAACAAAGTTTGACCATAGAAACAAAGTTTGAAAATAGAAACAAAGTTTGAAAACAGAAACAAAGTTTGGAAATAGAAACAAAGTTTGACTGTAGAAACAAAGTTTGACCATTAAAAAAAAAGTTTTACCATAGAAACAAAGTTTGACTGTAGAAATAAAGTTTGACCGTAGAAATAAAGTTTGACTGTAGAAACAAAGTTTGACTGTAGAAACAAAGTTTGAAAATAGAAACAAAGTTTGACTGTAGAAACAAAGTTTGACCGTAGAAATAAAGTTTGACTGTAGAAACAAAGTTTGACTGTAGAAATAAAGCTTGACCGTAGAAACAAAGTTTGACTGTAGAAATAAAGCTTGACCATAGAAACAAAGTTTGACTGTAGAAACAAAGTTTGACCATAGAAACAAAGTTTGACTGTAGAAACAAAGTTTGACCATAGAAACAAAGTTTGACTGTAGAAACAAAGTTTGACCAAAGAAACAAAGTTTAACCATAAAAACAAAGTTTGACTGTAGAAACAAAGTTTGACCAAAGAAACAAAGTTTAACCATAAAAACAAAGTTTAACCATAAAAACAAAGTTTGACTGTAGAAACAAAGTTTGACCAAAGAAACAAAGTTTAACCATAAAAACAAAGTTTGACTGTAGAAACAAAGTTTGACCATAGAAACAAAGTTTAACCATAAAAACAAAGTTTGACTGTAGAAACAAAGTTTGAAAATAGAAACAAAGTTTGACTGAAGAAATAAAGTTTGACTGTAGAAACAAAGTTTGACCACAGAATTAAAGTTTGACTGTAGAAATAAAGTTTGACTATAAAAACAAAGTTTAACCATAAAAACAAAGTTTAACCATAAAAACAAAGTTTGACCAAAGAAACAAAGTTTGACCAAAGAAACAAAGTTTAACCATAAAAACAAAGTTTGACTGTAGAAACAAAGTTTGACCAAAGAAACAAAGTTTAACCATAAAAACAAAGTTTGACTGTAGAAACAAAGTTTGACCAAAGAAACAAAGTTTAACCATAAAAACAAAGTTTGACTGTAGAAACAAAGTTTGACCAAAGAAACAAAGTTTAACCATAAAAACAAAGTTTGACTGTAGAAACAAAGTTTGACCAAAGAAACAAAGTTTGGAAATAGAAACAAAGTTTGACTGTAGAAACAAAGTTTGACCATAGAATTAAAGTTTGACTGTAGAAATAAAGTTTGACTATAAAAACAAAGTTTGACCATAGAAACAAAGTTTAACCATAAAAACAAAGTTTGACTGTAGAAACAAAGTTTGACCAAAGAAACAAAGTTTAACCATAAAAACAAAGTTTGACTGTAGAAACAAAGTTTGACCAAAGAAACAAAGTTTAACCATAAAAACAAAGTTTGACTGTAGAAACAAAGTTTGACCAAAGAAACAAAGTTTAACCATAAAAACAAAGTTTGACTGTAGAAACAAAGTTTGACCAAAGAAACAAAGTTTAACCATAAAAACAAAGTTTGACTGTAGAAACAAAGTTTGACCATAGAAACAAAGTTTGAAAATAGAAACAAAGTTTGGAAATAGAAACAAAGTTTGACTGTAGAAACAAAGTTTGACCATTCAAAAAAAAAGTTTTACCATAGAAACAAAGTTTGACTGTAGAAATAAAGTTTGACCGTAGAAATAAAGTTTGACTGTAGAAACAAAGTTTGAAAATAGAAACAAAGTTTGACCATAGAAACAAAGTTTGACTGTAGAAACAAAGTTTGACTGTAGAAATAAAGCTTGACCATAGAAACAAAGTTTGACTGTAGAAATAAAGTTTGAAAATAGAAACAAAGTTTGACCATATAATTAAAGTTTGATTGTAGAAATAAAGTTTGACTATAAAAACAAAGTTTGACCATAGAAACAATGTTTGACCGTTGAAATAAAATTTGACTATAGAAACAAAGTTTGACTGTAGAAACAAAGCTTAACCGTAAACAAAGTTTGACCGTAGAAATACAGTTTGATCGTAGAAACAATGTTTGACTGTAGAAATAAAGTTTGACCATAGAAACAAAGTTTTACCGTAGAAACAAAGTTTGACCATTAAAAAAAAAGTTTTACCATAGAAACAAAGTTGGACTGTAGAAATAAAGTTTGACTGTAGAAATAAAGTTTGACCATAGAAACAAAGTTTGACCGTAGAAACAAGGTTTGACTGTAGAAACAAAGTTTGACCATAGAAACAAAGTTTGACTGTAGAAACAAAGTTTGACCATAGAAACAAAGTTTGACTGTAGAAACAAAGTTTAACCATAGAAACAAAGTTTGACCACAGAAATAAAGTTTGACCGTAGAAATAAAGTTTGAACATAGAAACAAAGTTTGACTGTAGAAACAAAGTTTGACCAAAGAAATAAAGTTTGACCGTAGAAATAAAGTTTGAACATAGAAACAAAGTTTGACTGTAGAAACAAAGTTTGACCAAAGAAATAAAGTTTGACCGTAGAAATAAAGTTTGAACATAGAAACAAAGTTTGACTGTAGAAACAAAGTTTGACTGTAGAAACAAAGTTTGACCACAGAAACAAAGTTTAACCATAGAAACAAAGTCTGACCGTAGCAAAAAAGTTTGATGCTAGCAACAAAATTTGACCGCAGCAACAAAGTTTGACTGTAGAAAATAAGTTTCACTGTAGAAACAAAGTTTGAAAATAGAAACAAAGTTTGACTGAAGAAATAAAGTTTGACCGTAGAAATAAAGTTTGACTGTAGAAACAAAGTTAAACTGTAGAAACAAAGTTTGAAAATAGAAACAAAGTTTGACCATAAAAACAAAGTTTGACTGTAGAAACAAAGTTTGACACTAGCAAAAAAGATTGATGCTAGCAACAAAATATGACCGCAGAAACAAAGTTTGACTGTAGAACCTAAGTTTGACTGTAGAAACAAAGTTTGACTGTAGAAATAAAGATTGACTATAGAAACAAAGTTTGACTGTAGAAATAAAGTTTGAAAATAGAAACAAAGTTTGACCATAGAATTAAAGTTTGACTGTAGAAATAAAGGTTGACTATAAAAACAAAGTTTGACCATAGAAACAAAATTTGACACTAGAAAAAAAGTTTGATGCTAGCAACAAAATATGACCGTAGAAACAAAGTTTGACTGTAGAAACTAAGTTTGACTGTAGAAACAAAGTTTGACTGTAGAAATAAAGTTTGACTGTAGAAACAAAGTTTGAACATAGAAACAAAGTTTGACCATAGAAACAAAGTTTGACACTAGCAAAAAAGTTTGATGCTAGCAACAAAATATGACCAAACAAAGTTTGACTGTAGAAACAAAGTTTGACTGTAGAAACAAAGTTTGACCATAGAAACAAAGTTTGAACATAGAAACAAAGTTTGATCCTAGCAACAAAGTTTGACCATAGAAGCAAAGTTTGACCGTAGCAAAAAAGTTTGATGTTGGCAACAAAATTTGACGGCAGAAACAAAGTTTGACTGTAGAAAATAAGTTTCACTGTAGAAACAAAGTTTGACCATAGAAACAAAGTTTGAAAATAGAAACAAAGTTTGGAAATAGAAACAAAGTTTCACTAAGGAAACAAAGTTATAAAATAGAAACAACATTCGACCATAGAAACAAAGTTTTACTATAGAAACAAAGTTTGACCATAGAAACAAAGTTTTACTGTAGAAACAAGGTTTGACTGTAGAAACAAAGTTTGACCATAGAAACAAAGTTTGACCATAGAAATAGTTTGATGCTAGCAACAAAGTTTGACTGTAGAAACAAAGTTTGACCATAGAAACAAAGTTTGACCGTAGAAACAAAATTTGACTGTAGAAACAAAGTTTGACCATAGAAACAAAGTTTGACCATAGAAACAAAGTTTGACCATAGAAACAAAGTTTGACCGTAGAAACAAAATTTGACTGTAGAAACAAAGTTTGACCATAAAAACAATGTTTGACTGTAGAACAAAGTTTGACCATAAAAACAAAGTTTGACCGTGGAAACAAAATTTGACTGTAGAAACAAAGTTTGACTGTAGAAACAAAATTTGACCATAGAAACAAAGTTTTATGCTAGCAACAACGTTTGATGCTAGCAACAAAGTTTGACCATAGAAATAAAGTTTGACTGTAAAAACAAAGTTTGAATGTAAAAAAAAAAGGTTTATCATAGAAACAAAGTTTGACCATAAAAACAAAGTTTGACCATAGAAACAAACTTTGACCAAAGAAATAAAGTTTGACTGTAGAAACAAAGTTTGACCATAGAAACAAACTTTGACCAAAGAAATAAAGTTTGACTGTAGAAACAAAGTTTGACTGTAGAAACAAAGTTTGACCATAGAAACAAAGTTTGACCATAGAAACAAACTTTGACCAAAGAAATAAAGTTTGACTGTAGAAACAAAGTTTGACTGTAGAAATAAAGTTTGACTGTAGAAACAAAGTTAAACTGTAGAAACAAAGTTTGACTGTAGAAACAAAGTTTGACACTAGCAAAAAAGATTGATGCTAGCAACAAAATATGACCGCAGAAACAAAGTTTGACTGTAGAACCTAAGTTTGACTGTAGAAACAAAGTTTGACTGTAGAAATAAAGATTGACCATAGAAACAAAGTTTGACTGTAGAACCTAAGTTTGACTGTAGAAACAAAGTTTGACTGTAGAAATAAAGATTGACCATAGAAACAAAGTTTGACTGTAGAACCTAAGTTTGACTGTAGAAACAAAGTTTGACTGTAGAAATAAAGATTGACCATAGAAACAAAGTTTGACTGTAGAAATAAAGTTTGAAAATAGAAACAAAGTTTGACCATAGAATTAAAGTTTGACTGTAGAAATAAAGTTTGACTATAAAAACAAAGTTTGACCATAGAAACAAAGTTTGACACTAGAAAAAAAGTTTGATGCTAGCAACAAAATATGACCGTAGAAACAAAGTTTGACTGTAGAAACTAAGTTTGACTGTAGAAACAAAGTTTGACTGTAGAAATAAAGTTTGACTGTAGAAACAAAGTTTGACCGTAGAAACAAAGTTTGAACATAGAAACAAAGTTTGACCATAGAAACAAAGTTTGACACTAGCAAAAAAGTTTGATGCTAGCAACAAAATATGACCGCAGAAACAAAGTTTGACTGTAGAAACAAAGTTTGACTGTAGAAACAAAGTTTGACCGTAGAAATAAAGTTTGACTGTAGAAACAAAGTTTGATCCTAGCAACAAAGTTTGACCATAGAAGCAAAGTTTGACCGTAGCAAAAAAGTTTGATGTTGGCAACAAAATTTGACGGCAGAAACAAAGTTTGACTGTAGAAAATAAGTTTCACTGTAGAAACAAAGTTTGACCATAGAAACAAAGTTTGAAAATAGAAACAAAGTTTGGAAATAGAAACAAAGTTTCACTAAGGAAACAAAGTTATAAAATAGAAACAACATTCGACCATAGAAACAAAGTTTTACTATAGAAACAAAGTTTGACCATAGAAACAAAGTTTTACTGTAGAAACAAGGTTTGACTGTAGAAACAAAGTTTGACCATAGAAACAAAGTTTGACCATAGAAATAGTTTGATGCTAGCAACAAAGTTTGACTGTAGAAACAAAGTTTGACCATAGAAACAAAGTTTGACCGTAGAAACAAAATTTGACTGTAGAAACAAAGTTTGACCATAGAAACAAAGTTTGACCATAGAAACAAAGTTTGACCGTAGAAACAAAATTTGACTGTAGAAACAAAGTTTGACCATAAAAACAATGTTTGACTGTAGAACAAAGTTTGACCATAAAAACAAAGTTTGACCGTGGAAACAAAATTTGACTGTAGAAACAAAGTTTGACTGTAGAAACAAAATTTGACCATAGAAACAAAGTTTTTGACCAAAGAAATAAAGTTTGACTGTAGAAACAAAGTTTGACTGCTAGAAACAAAGTTTGACCATAGAAACAAAGTTTGACTGTAAAGAAATAAAGTTTGACTGTAGAAACAAAGTTTGACTGTATAAACAACTTTTGACTGTAGAAACAAAGTATGACCATAGAAACAAACTTTGACCATAGAAACAAACTTTGACCAAAGAAATAAAGTTTGACTGTAGAAACAAAGTTTGACTGTAGAAACAAAGTTTGACCAGAGAAATAAAGTTTGACTGTAGAAACAAAGTTAGTTTGACTGTAGAAACAAAGTTTGACACTAGAAAAAAGATTGATGCTAGCAACAAAATATGACCAAAGAAACAAAGTTTGACTGTAGAACCTAAGTTTGACTGTAGAAACAAAGTTTGACTGTAGAAATAAAGATTGACCATAGAAACAAAGTTTGACTGTAGAACCAAAGTTTGACTGTAGAAACAAAGTTTGACCATAGAAACAAAGTTTGACTGTAGAACAAAGTTTGACTGTAGAAACAAAGTTTGATCCTGTAAACAAAGTTTGACTGTAGAAACAAAGTTTGACTGTAGAAATAAAGTTTGAAAATAGAAACAAAGTTTGACCATAGAATTAAAGTTTGACTGTAGAAATAAAGTTTGACTATAAAAACAAAGTTTGACCATAGAAACAAAGTTTGACACTAGAAAAAAAGTTTGATGCTAGCAACAAAATATGACCGTAGAAACAAAGTTTGACTGTAGAAACTAAGTTTGACTGTAGAAACAAAGTTTGACTGTAGAAATAAAGTTTGACTGTAGAAACAAAGTTTGAACATAGAAACAAAGTTTGACCATAGAAACAAAGTTTGACACTAGCAAAAAAGTTTGATGCTAGCAACAAAATATGACCGCAGAAACAAAGTTTGACTGTAGAAACAAAGTTTGACTGTAGAAACAAAGTTTGACCATAGAAACAAAGTTTGAACATAGAAACAAAGTTTGATCCTAGCAACAAAGTTTGACCATAGAAGCAAAGTTTGACCGTAGCAAAAAAGTTTGATGTTGGCAACAAAATTTGACGGCAGAAACAAAGTTTGACTGTAGAAAATAAGTTTCACTGTAGAAACAAAGTTTGACCATAGAAACAAAGTTTGAAAATAGAAACAAAGTTTGGAAATAGAAACAAAGTTTCACTAAGGAAACAAAGTTATAAAATAGAAACAACATTCTGACCATAGAAACAAAGTTTTACTATAGAAACAAAGTTTGACCATAGAAACAAAGTTTTACTGTAGAAACAAGGTTTGACTGTAGAAACAAAGTTTGACCATAGAAACAAAGTTTGACCATAGAAATAGTTTGATGCTAGCAACAAAGTTTGACTGTAGAAACAAAGTTTGACCATAGAAACAAAGTTTGACCGTAGAAACAAAATTTGACTGTAGAAACAAAGTTTGACCATAGAAACAAAGTTTGACCATAGAAACAAAGTTGGACCGTAGAAACAAAATTTGACTGTAGAAACAAAGTTTGACCATAAAAACAATGTTTGACTGTAGAACAAAGTTTGACCATAAAAACAAAGTTTGACCGTGGAAACAAAATTTGACTGTAGAAACAAAGTTTGACTGTAGAAACAAAATTTGACCATAGAAATAAAGCTAGCAACAACGCTTGATGCTAGCAACAAAGTTTGACCATAGGAATAAAGTTTGACTGTAAAACAAAGTTTGAATGTAAAAAAAAAAGGTTTATCATAGAAACAAAGTTTGACCATAAAAACAAAGTTTGACCATAGAAACAAACTTTGACCAAAGAAATAAAGTTTGACTGTAGAAACAAAGTTTGACTGTAGAAACAAAGTTTGACCATAGAAACAAACTTTGACCAAAGAAATAAAGTTTGACTGTAGAAACAAAGTTTGACTGTAGAAACAAAGTTTGACCATAGAAACAAAGTTTGACCATAGAAACAAAGTTTTATGCTAGCAACAACGTTTGATGCTAGCAACAAAGTTTGACCATAGAAATAAAGTTTGACTGTAAAAACAAAGTTTGAGGGTTTATCATAGAAACAAAGTTTGACCATAAAAACAAAGTTTGACCATAGAAACAAACTTTGACCAAAGAAATAAAGTTTGACTGTAGAAACAAAGTTTGACTGTAGAAACAAAGTTTGACCATAGAAACAAACTTTGACCAAAGAAATAAAGTTTGACTGTAGAAACAAAGTTTGACTGTAGAAACAAAGTTTGACCATAGAAACAAACTTTGACCAAAGAAATAAAGTTTGACTGTAGAAACAAAGTTTGACTGTAGAAACAAAGTTTGACCGTAGAAATAAAGTTTGACTGTAGAAACAAAGTTAAACTGTAGAAACAAAGTTTGACTGTAGAAACAAAGTTTGACACTAGCAAAAAAGATTGATGCTAGCAACAAAATATGACCGCAGAAACAAAGTTTGACTGTAGAACCTAAGTTTGACTGTAGAAACAAAGTTTGACTGTAGAAATAAAGATTGACCATAGAAACAAAGTTTGACTGTAGAACCTAAGTTTGACTGTAGAAACAAAGTTTGACTGTAGAAATAAAGATTGACCATAGAAACAAAGTTTGACTGTAGAACCTAAGTTTGACTGTAGAAACAAAGTTTGACTGTAGAAATAAAGATTGACCATAGAAACAAAGTTTGACTGTAGAAATAAAGTTTGAAAATAGAAACAAAGTTTGACCATAGAATTAAAGTTTGACTGTAGAAATAAAGTTTGACTATAAAAACAAAGTTTGACCATAGAAACAAAGTTTGACTGTAGAAACAAAGTTTGACTGTAGAAATAAAGTTTGACTGTAGAAACAAAGTTTGACCGTAGAAACAAAGTTTGAACATAGAAACAAAGTTTGACCATAGACACAAAGTTTGACACTAGCAAAAAAGTTTGATGCTAGCAACAAAATATGACCGCAGAAACAAAGTTTGACTGTAGAAACAAAGTTTGACTGTAGAAACAAAGTTTGACCATAGAAACAAAGTTTGAACATAGAAACAAAGTTTGATCCTAGCAACAAAGTTTGACCATAGAAGCAAAGTTTGACCGTAGCAAAAAAGTTTGATGTTGGCAACAAAATTTGACGGCAGAAACAAAGTTTGACTGTAGAAAATAAGTTTCACTGTAGAAACAAAGTTTGACCATAGAAACAAAGTTTGAAAATAGAAACAAAGTTTGGAAATAGAAACAAAGTTTCACTAAGGAAACAAAGTTATAAAATAGAAACAACATTCGACCATAGAAACAAAGTTTTACTATAGAAACAAAGTTTGACCATAGAAACAAAGTTTTACTGTAGAAACAAGGTTTGACTGTAGAAACAAAGTTTGACCATAGAAACAAAGTTTGACCATAGAAATAGTTTGATGCTAGCAACAAAGTTTGACTGTAGAAACAAAGTTTGACCATAGAAACAAAGTTTGACCGTAGAAACAAAATTTGACTGTAGAAACAAAGTTTGACCATAGAAACAAAGTTTGACCATAGAAACAAAGTTTGACCGTAGAAACAAAATTTGACTGTAGAAACAAAGTTTGACCATAAAAACAATGTTTGACTGTAGAACAAAGTTTGACCATAAAAACAAAGTTTGACCGTGGAAACAAAATTTGACTGTAGAAACAAGGTTTGACTGTAGAAACAAAGTTTGACCATAGAAACAAACTTTGACCAAAGAAATAAAGTTTGACTGTAGAAACAAAGTTTGACTGTAGAAACAAAGTTTGACCATAGAAACAAAGTTTGACCAAAGAAATAAAGTTTGACTGTAGAAACAAAGTTTGACTGTAGAAACAAAGTTTGACTGTAGAAACAAAGTTTGACCATAGAAACAAAGTTTGACCATAGAAACAAACTTTGACCAAAGAAATAAAGTTTGACTGTAGAAACAAAGTTTGACTGTAGAAACAAAGTTTGACCGTAGAAATAAAGTTTGACTGTAGAAACAAAGTTAAACTGTAGAAACAAAGTTTGACTGTAGAAACAAAGTTTGACACTAGCAAAAAAGATTGATGCTAGCAACAAAATATGACCGCAGAAACAAAGTTTGACTGTAGAACCTAAGTTTGACTGTAGAAACAAAGTTTGACTGTAGAAATAAAGATTGACCATAGAAACAAAGTTTGACTGTAGAACCTAAGTTTGACTGTAGAAACAAAGTTTGACTGTAGAAATAAAGATTGACCATAGAAACAAAGTTTGACTGTAGAACCTAAGTTTGACTGTAGAAACAAAGTTTGACTGTAGAAATAAAGATTGACCATAGAAACAAAGTTTGACTGTAGAAATAAAGTTTGAAAATAGAAACAAAGTTTGACCATAGAATTAAAGTTTGACTGTAGAAATAAAGTTTGACTATAAAAACAAAGTTTGACCATAGAAACAAAGTTTGACACTAGAAAAAAAGTTTGATGCTAGCAACAAAATATGACCGTAGAAACAAAGTTTGACTGTAGAAACTAAGTTTGACTGTAGAAACAAAGTTTGACTGTAGAAATAAAGTTTGACTGTAGAAACAAAGTTTGAACATAGAAACAAAGTTTGACCATAGAAACAAAGTTTGACACTAGCAAAAAAGTTTGATGCTAGCAACAAAATATGACCGCAGAAACAAAGTTTGACTGTAGAAACAAAGTTTGACTGTAGAAACAAAGTTTGACCATAGAAACAAAGTTTGAACATAGAAACAAAGTTTGATCCTAGCAACAAAGTTTGACCATAGAAGCAAAGTTTGACCGTAGCAAAAAAGTTTGATGTTGGCAACAAAATTTGACGGCAGAAACAAAGTTTGACTGTAGAAAATAAGTTTCACTGTAGAAACAAAGTTTGACCATAGAAACAAAGTTTGAAAATAGAAACAAATTTTGGAAATAGAAACAAAGTTTCACTAAGGAAACAAAGTTATAAAATAGAAACAACATTCGACCATAGAAACAAAGTTTTACTATAGAAACAAAGTTTGACCATAGAAACAAAGTTTTACTGTAGAAACAAGGTTTGACTGTAGAAACAAAGTTTGACCATAGAAACAAAGTTTGACCATAGAAATAGTTTGATGCTAGCAACAAAGTTTGACTGTAGAAACAAAGTTTGACCATAGAAACAAAGTTTGACCGTAGAAACAAAATTTGACTGTAGAAACAAAGTTTGACCATAGAAACAAAGTTTGACCATAGAAACAAAGTTGGACCGTAGAAACAAAATTTGACTGTAGAAACAAAGTTTGACCATAAAAACAATGTTTGACTGTAGAACAAAGTTTGACCATAAAAACAAAGTTTGACCGTGGAAACAAAATTTGACTGTAGAAACAAAGTTTGACTGTAGAAACAAAATTTGACCATAGAAATAAAGTTTTATGCTAGCAACAACGTTTGATGCTAGCAACAAAGTTTGACCATAGGAATAAAGTTTGACTGTAAAAACAAAGTTTGAATGTAAAAAAAAAAGGTTTATCATAGAAACAAAGTTTGACCATAAAAACAAAGTTTGACCATAGAAACAAACTTTGACCAAAGAAATAAAGTTTGACTGTAGAAACAAAGTTTGACTGTAGAAACAAAGTTTGACCATAGAAACAAACTTTGACCAAAGAAATAAAGTTTGACTGTAGAAACAAAGTTTGACTGTAGAAACAAAGTTTGACCATAGAAACAAAGTTTGACCATAGAAACAAAGTTTTATGCTAGCAACAACGTTTGATGCTAGCAACAAAGTTTGACCATAGAAATAAAGTTTGACTGTAAAAACAAAGTTTGAATGTAAAAAAAAAAGGTTTATCATAGAAACAAAGTTTGACCATAAAAACAAAGTTTGACCATAGAAACAAACTTTGACCAAAGAAATAAAGTTTGACTGTAGAAACAAAGTTTGACTGTAGAAACAAAGTTTGACCATAGAAACAAACTTTGACCAAAGAAATAAAGTTTGACTGTAGAAACAAAGTTTGACTGTAGAAACAAAGTTTGACCATAGAAACAAAGTTTGACCATAGAAACAAACTTTGACCAAAGAAATAAAGTTTGACTGTAGAAACAAAGTTTGACTGTAGAAACAAAGTTTGACCGTAGAAATAAAGTTTGACTGTAGAAACAAAGTTAAACTGTAGAAACAAAGTTTGACTGTAGAAACAAAGTTTGACACTAGCAAAAAAGATTGATGCTAGCAACAAAATATGACCGCAGAAACAAAGTTTGACTGTAGAACCTAATTTTCTGACTAGACACAAAGATTGAAAGAATATAGAAATATTGACCATAGAAACAAAGTTTGACTGTAGAACCTAAGTTTGACTGTAGAAACAAAGTTTGACTGTAGAAATAAAGATTGACCATAGAAACAAAGTTTGACTGTAGAACCTAAGTTTGACTGTAGAAACAAAGTTTGACTGTAGAAATAAAGATTGACCATAGAAACAAAGTTTGACTGTAGAAATAAAGTTTGAAAATAGAAACAAAGTTTGACCATAGAATTAAAGTTTGACTGTAGAAATAAAGTTTGACTATAAAAACAAAGTTTGACCATAGAAACAAAGTTTGACTGTAGAAACAAAGTTTGACTGTAGAAATAAAGTTTGACTGTAGAAACAAAGTTTGACCGTAGAAACAAAGTTTGAACATAGAAACAAAGTTTGACCATAGACACAAAGTTTGACACTAGCAAAAAAGTTTGATGCTAGCAACAAAATATGACCGCAGAAACAAAGTTTGACTGTAGAAACAAAGTTTGACTGTAGAAACAAAGTTTGACCATAGAAACAAAGTTTGAACATAGAAACAAAGTTTGATCCTAGCAACAAAGTTTGACCATAGAAGCAAAGTTTGACCGTAGCAAAAAAGTTTGATGTTGGCAACAAAATTTGACGGCAGAAACAAAGTTTGACTGTAGAAAATAAGTTTCACTGTAGAAACAAAGTTTGACCATAGAAACAAAGTTTGAAAATAGAAACAAAGTTTGGAAATAGAAACAAAGTTTCACTAAGGAAACAAAGTTATAAAATAGAAACAACATTCGACCATAGAAACAAAGTTTTACTATAGAAACAAAGTTTGACTGTAGAAACAAAGTTTTACTGTAGAAACAAGGTTTGACTGTAGAAACAAAGTTTGACCATAGAAACAAAGTTTGACCATAGAAATAGTTTGATGCTAGCAACAAAGTTTGACTGTAGAAACAAAGTTTGACCATAGAAACAAAGTTTGACCGTAGAAACAAAATTTGACTGTAGAAACAAAGTTTGACCATAGAAACAAAGTTTGACCATAGAAACAAAGTTTGACCATAGAAACAAAGTTTGACCGTAGAAACAAAATTTGACTGTAGAAACAAAGTTTGACCATAAAAACAATGTTTGACTGTAGAACAAAGTTTGACCATAAAAACAAAGTTTGACCGTGGAAACAAAGTTTGACTGTAGAAACAAAATTTGACCATAGAAATAAAGTTTTATGCTAGCAACAACGTTTGATGCTAGCAACAAAGTTTGACCATAGGAATAAAGTTTGACTGTAAAAACAAAGTTTGAATGTAAAAAAAAAAGGTTTATCATAGAAACAAAGTTTGACCATAAAAACAAAGTTTGACCATAGAAACAAACTTTGACCAAAGAAATAAAGTTTGACTGTAGAAACAAAGTTTGACTGTAGAAACAAAGTTTGACCATAGAAACAAACTTTGACCAAAGAAATAAAGTTTGACTGTAGAAACAAAGTTTGACTGTAGAAACAAAGTTTGACCATAGAAACAAAGTTTGACCATAGAAACAAACTTTGACCAAAGAAATAAAGTTTGACTGTAGAAACAAAGTTTGACTGTAGAAACAAAGTTTGACTGTAGAAACAAAGTTTGACCGTAGAAACAAAGTTTGACCGTAGAAACAAAGTTTGACCGTAGAAACAAAGTTTGACTGTAGAAACAAAGTTTGATCCTCGAAACAAAGTTTGATCCTCGAAACAAAGTTTGACTGTAGAAACAAAGTTTGACCGTAGAAACAAAGTTTGACCGTAGAAACAAAGTTTGAGTTTGATAAGCGGATAGAATGTTAAGGAACTTTGATTTTTATGCCTCACATTCTCAAATTCATTTGCCTCATGTTTTATTTGCTTCATGTTTTTTTTCCTGACTCTTTTTTCTCTGACTTTTTTTTTTTTGCCTCATGTATTTTTTTCAGACTGTTTTATTTCTCTAACTGTATTTTTCTCTGACTCTATTTGTTTTTTGCCCACGTGTTTTTTTCTTACAGAACGTGGGAAAGGCGCTGCGGTTCACCTGGCGTTGTTTTATGCTCGGTCTACAGAACATGGCATCCACCTACTCCACGCCGCTCTCAGCCGTGTCCACGGTGGTGACCGAGGTTCAGCGATCATCCAGCAGCAAGGCCTGATGGGACATGGAAAGATTTACTAATGAAAGGCCCTTACAGCTCATCAGGCCCCTAATGATCCATGTTATGGATGATAATCAGGGCCACAAAGACATCTAAATGCTGTCTGTATTTGAATGAACTGAAGGAGAAGAAATAGTGAATCTAAGTGTTTTAGAGGTATTTTCACTGATATTCCAAAGGATTTTTGCTTTTGTTGTTTATTTATAAGAATTAAAAAAAAAACAGACTTTATGGGAAAACTAAAAAACATTTCAGAAATACAACAAAAAAAAGTGACAAACTTCGCTGTAATGGAAATTTGACAGTCATTTTATAATCCTTATTCTTAGTTTAACATGCTGTTGTGAGTGTTGAGATTATCATGTATTAAAAACCTCTATCAGTGATGCATGATAACTATTTTTCTGAACCGATACTGATAACCGATAATTTCCTACTCCTGATGGCCGATAAACGATAATAACAGATATATTTTTTTCAATTGTTGATTTAACAAAAGAAGTTTATTTGATGTGTTTATGCACATCTAGGGGTAAGAAGGGGTTAATATGTAGTGAGCAAAGATATTTATAACTAATTTTAACTAATATCACTCACGTTTTTCAAAAAACAAAGAACTATTCTGACTTTATAACTGTTATTATAGTTCACTTAAACATTTTCTACACACACGGTCGTGTTAACCTCCCCGTAAATACTGAAAAACGCCACCGTGTTGTTAGCATTTTAGCACAGGGGCTGCTATTTTCTCTTCTTTGGTACTTTAATATAGTGATGTGCGGATCGATACTGAAATATCGATCCTTCCAATACCAGAGATTTATGTTCTAGAATCGATTCTCATGTGAAAATATCGATATTTTAATAACTGTGAACAAATGTATGGTTTACCATTATCAGGAACACAATGGAAAGTAGTAGTCTGACTACCAGACTTAGGTTTTGTTTTAATGATCAAACAACGGAATCCTATTCTATTCAAATGTTCATTAATAAATATGGTTATTAAATCAGTAATGAAATTAAGAAATGCCACAATAAACAGCTGCATGAGTTCAGCTTGGAGTAAAATCTATGTCCCTGAGATCAGCTCACATCTGTTCAGTAGGCCTAGATTTAGTCAGGTAAGGTCACCTGTAAAGTAAAACATTTAAGGTGGATTACATAGGCTAGGTCTTACTAAAATATGCATAATTCTTGCAATAAAACAGCCATTGTGGGCTTTAAAAAACAGATACAAATGAAAAACATTTTATAAATAAGACAGATAATAACATTGTATCTATAAAATACTTGTGCTATTTTCAGTCTCATTTCTTTTTACTGATGGTTAATGGAATATTTTAAAATGCAGGTACTGACAAACTTACACCGTTATTATGACATTTATTTTATTTTCATGAAATTATGTATTTTACTTGCAATTTCAATGAGTCACATAACTTTTCATATATAATGGCAGGTGAATGAAAACTATTAATTCTTTAATTTTAGTGTAGGCTGTTTTAAGAGTCTACTCACATAGCTGAATCAAAACAAGATTAAGAATTCACGGAAAGAATCGGTATCAGATCAGTATCAGCGATACCAGCCTGAATTTACTTGGTATCGGATCAGAAAGGAAATCAGTGGTATCACACATCACTACTGTAATAGCAGGTCGTGTACTGCGGCGCCACCTGCTGTTTCGGGATGTGTAGTCTCATGAGAAAGAAAACAAATGCCAGCACTGCCGTGCTGATATATGTTATCAGGGCTTGTCTTAATGATACTGGACCGATAAGAATGACGTAATAATTTCCTGTTATTGGGCCGGTAACTATCGGCCCGATAGTTATCGTGCACCCCTAACCTCTATCATGGCTTTTTATAAACCATTCTATCTTCATCGTCTTTGTTAAAATGTGTGAGTTAGTGATATTGATTTTTCATGGCTGGTAACACTAAACATCAGTAGGAACTTGGATCAATATTTGGGGACTGATGTATGTCAGTGATTGGCTAGTTCACATGTGATTGAGCCAATCAGAAAGGGCTGTAGGTGAAAGATGAGGTGAGACTGGAGAGTAAAAACAGACCTCATAGTTTCAATCTGATCAATCAGTCAGCAGTCAAATAAAGAGCCATTACAGATAACCATCCAGGCTGAAAACTGGGCCACACCTACTTTTATGTTTGCTTGAATTATATGACATGTAAAGAATATCTTTAAAAAAAGGTAGATTTTTTTTTTGTTATACTTGATCGCTGTTAACTTGTGTAAAGACAAGATTTTACTATAAAATATTAATTCTTGGACTTATTGTGATTATACGTATAATTCTCCTTCCTGTTTCTTTCCTTTGTTTTTGAATTCTAGGATTAAAGTCAGAAATCTGAGATCAAATTAGATTCTGAGATTAAAGTCAGAATTCTTAGATCAAAGTCAGAAATCTGAGATCAGATTCATAATTATGAGATCAAACTTAGAGTTTTGATATTAAGGTCAAAAATCTGATATCAATGTCAGAATTCTCAGATCAAATACATAATTCTGAGATCAAAGACAGAATTTGAGATCAAAGGCATACATTGGAGATCAAAGTCAGAATTATGAGATCAAAGTCAGAATTCTGGGATCAAAGACATAATTCTGAGATCAAAGACAGAATTTTGGGATCAAAGACAGAATTTTGAGATCAAAGGCATACATTGGAGATCAAAGTCAGAATTCTGAGATCAAAGACAGAATTCTGGGATCAAAGACAGAATTTTGAGATCAAAGGCATACATTGGAGATCAAAGTCAGAATTCTGAGATCAAAGACAGAATTCTGGGATCAAAGACAGAATTCTGAGATCAAAGACAGAAATCTGAGATAACAGGAATATGGGATAAAAGTCAGAAATCTGAAATCAAGGACAGAATTCTAAGATCAAAGACAGAATTCTTAGATCAAAATCAGAAGTCTGAGATTAAACAAAAAATTACAAATAATGTTAGTTTCATTCTTCCTAGCCCTATCAACGTTAAAGATGTGACATAGGATCTATAATCAAATATATATCAGTTTCCCTCCACAATAAAACAAAGTCTATCTGTTCTTGTGTATTTTAGGTATCTGCCTTGGTAAAGGAAGTCAGTAAAAACTCCGGAATAAACTTTCTGACGCTATCTCTAATTTTACATTTCTCAGAAGTAAAGACTGGAGGAAAGGCTGCCTTACTGGCGCAGCATGACCAGAAGATGGCACCTTTTCACTGTTATTACCGTAGTCCTCTCCTTTTAAGGGCAAAGGGGCGGGTGTACTAAAGTTCACCTTAGCCTGAACCCCTCTGCTGCCGTCTGGTCCAGGTCAACAACATTCCTGCTGACAGCAGCAGCTGTTGACCACACGGATCCCTAGAGGACCTGGACCTCTGACAGAGACCAGAATGGAGAGCTCCTGATAGTTTTCCCCTCCGTAAAGGAGACTAATCTTTATTTAAGGAAAGTTTCGGGGACCATTAGGCCTGTCTCTGACCTGACAGAGGGGATGATGTCTCCGCTGCAGCTGTCCGTCTACTGGCGTCTCTCTCTCGTCTTCATCTTCTCCTCCTTTCTCTTCTTCCTCGACATTTTCACGGCTGCCATCATCGCCGCCACTTGTCACCAGGGTAACGGCACCGGCAGCGTGCACACTTGGCATGGAGCGTTCGAGATCAACCAATCAGAGCTCATGGAATCTTCCCAAGTCAACGCTGATTGGTGGACGGAGAGCGGGAATCCAGACGTGAGTGACGATCCTAAACATTAGCCCAACTGTTAGCTGGTTAGCATAGCGCTGGGTGATTTAAACTAAAAATTACTTTAAAATGGTGAAAAAACTATAAAGAAATAAGAAACAAATAACACCAGAGTCATAAACTTTGTTCTAAATCTACTAAAAATCACACTGTGTTTATTCTGATAGCACAGCAGCAAAATTAGTGGTCCTCACTACTGACAAAACCAGGCAATTTTAATTTTAATTACCAGAAAATAACACAAAATCACAAACACAGTCCAAATATTTCCATATTTTCACAGGTAGGGATTGAGAAAGTACATCTATCTTACAAAACATGTAAACATTCACAGTGCAGGGTGGAAAAAGTATGTGAACCCCTAGGCTAATGACTGGTTGACCCTCCGTTGGCAGCAATAACCTCAACCAAACGTCTCCTGTAGTTGCAGATCAGACCTGCACAACGGTCAGGAGGAATTTTGGACCATTCCTCTTTACAAAACTGTTTCAGTTCAGCAATATTATTTGGATGTCTGGTGTGCATCGCTCTCTTGAGGTCATGCCACAGCATCTCAATCGAGTTGAGGTCAGGACTCTGACTGGGCCACTCCAGAAGGCGTATTTTCTTCTGTTGAAGCCGTTCTGTTGTTGATTTACTTCTATGCTTTGGGTCGTTGTCCTGTTGCATCACCCATCCTCTGTTGAGCCTCAGTTGGTGGACAGATGGTCTTAAGTTTTCCTGTAAAATGTCTCAATAAAATTGGGAATTCATTTTTCCGTCAATGACAGCAATCCGTCCAGGCCCTGAGGCAGCAAAGCAGCCCCAAACCATGATGGCCCCTCCACCATATTAACAGTTGGGATGAGGTTTTGATGTTGGTGGACTGTGCCTTTTTATCTCCACACATAGCGTTGTGTGTTCCTTCCAGACAACTCAGTTTTGGTTTCATCTATGGACAGAATATTTTGCCAGTAGTGCTGTGGAACATCCAGGTGCTCTTTTGTAAACTTCAAATGTGCAGCAATGTGTTTTTTTTTTTTTTTTGACAGCAGTGGCTTCCTCCGTGGTGTCCTTTCTTGATTAATGTTTTACTTATTGTAGATTTGTCAACACAAATGTTAGCATGTGCCAGAGACTTCTGTAAGTCTTTAGCTGACACTCTAGGATTCTTCTTCACCTCATTGAGCATTCTGCGCTGTGCTCTCGCAGCCATCTTTACAGGACGACCACGCCTAGGGAGAGTAGCAACAGTGCTGAACTTCCTCCATTTGTAGACAGTCTGTCTTACCGTGGACACATGAACATCAAGGCTTTTAGAGATACTTTTGTAACCCTTTCCAGCTTCATGCAAGTTAACAATTCTTGATCGTAGGTCTTCTGAGAGCTCTTTTGTGCCAGGCATGGTTCACATCAGGCAATGCTTCTTGAGAACAGCAAACTCAAAACTGGTGTGTGTGTTTTTTATAGGGCAGGGCAGCTTTAACCAACACATCCAATCTCATCACATTGATTGGACTCCAGGTTGGCTGACTCCTGGCTCCAATTAGCTCTTGGAGAAATCATTAGCCTAGGGGTTCACATACTTTTTCTACCCTGCACTGTGAATGTTTACATGTTTTGTTCAATAAAAACATGAAAACATATCATTTTTTGTGCAGTATTAGTTTGTGTTAGTCTGTGTTTGTCTATTGTTGTGAATTAGATGAAGATCGGAGCACATTTGATGACCAATTTATGCAGAAATCCAAGAAATCTCAAAGGGTTCACATACTTTTTCTAGGAACTGTATTTATCTATCTAAATTGCACAAGAAGATTGGCAACATTATCAAATACTGATATTGACAAAATGTTCTTGAATCTTAAATACTAGATGTACAAAATGATCAAATCTCAATTATTTTAATGTTCAGCTGGAACCTAAATACTGAAATTCTTTGAATTCAGTCATATTTTAACCAGAACTGAGATGGCACTGTCTAAATTGCGCAGATGCGTTGGCAACATTCTGAGACGTGAGTGAAACTAGCGTGAATGAGGGTTTCCTTTAGTCCCTTTACTAAGCCAGTCCAATTTTCCAAATGTCAGAGATGTTTTTGTGCAATGCAAACAATATGACTGCAATTTGTATTACTTAAATTGATAAACTGGCCAATATTGGATGTCTTTGAATTTACAAAAATTTCCATTATTTTAATAATCAGTTGTAACAAAAACTACAGAAACTTCATGATCTCAAGTCAGATTCTGACCAAAAATGAGACAGAACTGTCCAAATTGTTCAAATGCATTGGCAACATTCTGAAAAGTGGGTGAAACTGTCATGAATGAGGGTTTCCTTTGAGGGTTTCCAGTCCAATTTTCAAAATGTTGATGTATTTGTGCAATTAACACAGTGTGCAGGTCTGCAGGAATTTGCCTGCAATTTTCAAGCATTAAAATTAATAAATTGGCAATATTTGGGATCGAGGACTTCATTTGTTTGGTGCTGTGGTGTCAAACAGGCCAAAATGTCATTTTATTTTATTTCTAAAAAATCAATTTTCTTAAATTTAAAAATAATTTTAAAAAAAATCCTGCTTTAGAGTTAACCTTTCAAATTGATTTTCTTGTCAAAACTATTTGGTAAAAACCCCCAAAACAAAACAAAACAAAAAACAAAAAACACTGCACAAGAGACAAGGACACATGAGCATTCATTGTTAATGTACAGCAGAAAGCTGTTAAGGCTAACTGTTTCTGTGAAGTGTTAAAGGCTAAAACAACATTTAGACACAACCCTCGTGTTAGCGAGCTCCTCCACAGTCTGGTCACATGGCAAACATGGCTGGGCTACCTAAAGATTAGATGCTGCAGGACAAGATCAATACAGAAAAATACAGAGCAGTGTCTCTTTCTATTGATTTATTTCAAGCTTACAAGCTTATCGTCAGTTCTTCCATTAATCAGCAGGGTTCAATTTCAGTGTAGTTTTGCACAGATAGAAAGGATCATGATGATTACCAGGCAGAAAACTGGCCTGAGTTCTGATCTATTCTATTCTATTCTGATCGCCATTATTCTTAGCGTGGTTGTGTTGCGGTGGTGGGGGAAGGGGCCGGTTTGGGTCCAGTTTTTGCCCTCAGACCTACTGTGCGCCTACATTTATCAGCCTGTTTGTAGTCATACATGTCTCTCTCTCTCTGTTATGTCTGTGTATGTGCGTCAGTCAGTGTGTGGTTGGGCAGACTGGTTGTCCTTTGGTCAGACTCTCTTCATGGTCGGCCTGCTGCTGGGATCTCTGATTGGAGGAGCCATATCTGACCGGTACAGCATGAAAACGCATGAAGTGTCGATCATTTATCTCCTTTAAAGTGCTGCTACATTGCTGTGCTGTTTTTGCAGGTATGGGAAGCGTCCGGTGCTGCTGGTGTGCGTGTGCATGCACGCGATCTGTGGTATTGTACCCGCTATCCTTCCTCAGCCAATCCTGTTCCTCGTTATTCGCTGCCTGACGGGCGTTTGCAGCTGCTGCATCAGCATCTGCTCCTTCAGTCTGGGTAAACACAGACTTCAGTCTTTTGCCTTTCTGAGGCATGAGAGCGGCCTCAGTGAGCTGCTATGGGGCAGTTCTTCTCTGACTCTGATTGGGCCACAGTAGGAAACAGGTCTGATAATGTCACATGTCCCAGAGAAAGTTCTGTTAATTGGACTGAGTGCAGATGAAATCAGACAGCATCCTGTTGCTTTTTGACCTCTGATCCCTGAAAAACTCAGAGTGAAAGTCAACCAAAAAGCTCTTGAAGGCAGTCCATAGTCCACTAAGTTACAAATGGTGATTTTGCCCTTAAAAAAGTAAAATCATTGTCTTACTTTGACAAAAGAAAAAGTTTAAAACCATGTAAACATTTTGGTTTGACTGCAATTGTGGTAAATCAAAATTCTTAAACAAAGTCAGACTAACACACCAAGAAAAAGTGAAGAGATTAAATCACACTTTTATGTACTCGCCTCAGTCAAAGGCAAACTGAACTACATGTTCTGAGCATGATTAGGGGTGTCGCTGACATGACTACAAGCAAAATGTACGTAAAAGGCAAGGATGAAATATTAATGGGCTTTTATGACATCACCTTCAAAGAGATAGAAAATGATGTTCTATAAGCATTAATGACATAACCTTCAAAGAGAAAGAAAAGAATAATTTACAAGCTTTGATGACATCTTCAAAGACAAAAGATGAAAGGTTTTTTTTATCTTTGATGACAGATTCAAAGGCAGAAGACAGAATGTTTTACAAGCTTTGATGACATCCTCAAAGACAAAAGATTAAATGTTTTTTTTTGCTTTGATGACATCTTCAAAGGCAGAAGACAGAATGTTTTACAAGCTTGAATGACATCTTCAAAGGCAGAAGATGGAATGTTTTGTAAGCTTTGAAGACATCTCCAAAGGCAGAAGATGGAATGTTTTGTAAACTTTGAAGACATCTCCTTCAAAGACAGAAAATGTTTTTTTTTTTTTTAATCTTTGATGACATTTTCAAAGGCAGCGGGCAGAATATTTTATAAGCTTTGATTACATTTTCAAAGGCAGAAGACGGAATGTTTTATAAGCTTTGATGACATTTTTCAAAGGCAGAAGACAGAATGTTTTATAAGCTTTGATGACATTTTTCAAAGGCAGAAGACGGAATGTTTTATAAGCTTTGATGACATTTTTCAAAGGCAGAAGACGGAATGTTTTATAAGCTTTGATGACATTTTTCAAAGGCAGAAGACAGAATGTTTTATAAGCTTTGATGACATTGTCTTCAAAGGGAGAGAACAAAATGTTTTACAAGCTTTGATGACATCTTCAAAGGCAGAAGACAGAATGTTTAATAAACTTTGATGACATCACCTTCACAGGCAGAGAATAGAATGTTTAAAAAGCTGGGGAAGTTCGGGGCCTTATTCCTCCAGTAGACCATGGATGGCAACTTTTGAAAACATAGCTGAACTGGTGAGAAAGAGGGTTTCTCTTGCTCCTCACCAGTTTCACCCAAGTTCTCAAAAGTTTCCAACAAAGGACAGTTGACCTAAGCAAAAGACTGTTTGTATACCTGTGTTCTTATAATGACAGAAGGATGAAGTTGGCTCTGCCTCAGATAATGCCATATACTTAAAGGATCGCATGCATTGTATTTGTAGATTTAAAAAGTCTATCTGGCTCTGGAGGTTGATTTAGACTTCAGACAGGTAAACAAGTGCCCAAGTTTTAAGATTTTGTAATTTAAAGACTGATTTTTTTTAACAGCTGTGGAGTGGACGCCTCCTGCTGCTCGTCTCTGGCCCCCTGCCTTTCTGCCGTTCTGTTTCAGTCTGGGGACGATAGCCGGAGCTCCACTGGCGTGGCTCAGCCCCTCCTGGAGACAGCTGCACCTCTCTCTGGGTCTGCCACAGCTCATCTGTCTGCCTCTCTACCTGTATGTGTAGACACACCTGTCCATCTCTTCCTCTGTTAGTTGTGGCTGTAAATTAGTCAGTTTTACTCTGTTTTACAGAGCCATCCCAGAGTCTCCTCGCTGGTTGCTGTTAAAAAGGAGGATGGATGTTCTGGAGTGTTACCAAAACAATAGTCCTGCTGATAAACAGTGTCTGGACCTGGTAAAATCACACAAACACTCAATATTTGACAATATTAGTGATATTTCTCTTCTCTCCTATCTAAAAAACAACTCAAAATACAGCATACCAATACAGCTACAGCAAACAGAGCTCAACAGTGACTGTCCCCCTTTTTCCAACAGATCCCTTTTTTACCAAATCTGGTTCTGGAAGTAAATTTCCCCAATCAAATCATCTATTAATATTTCACTAATTCTTATTTCAATATTTTTTACTCCTGGAGCAGGCCAATCAGATGTTACAATCCATTGTGATTCAATAAATTCACTGTAAATGTTATTTTTTTCTGATGATGTCTACTTGAAGTAATTTTAACCCTTCTGGATGTACTTGTCCTTATTTGTAAAAAAAAATGGAGCATGATTGAAAGGGAAATCACACTTTAGTAGAAGTAATAAATAATAAAAAATGACTGAACTTTAGCGGTAGTAGCCGATAGCTGAAGTTCTGTATGGGTGGTGAACATCTCTATAGTCAGCCGAATCTTCATCAAGGGTTGGAAACTGGATTTGGTTGCCAACAATAGCCCAATATTTGGCAGAAATGTAGGCAAAGGCCCCTAAATCCCCAGCTTTACCAACATTCCATCCTCTGCCTTTGAAGGGGGTGTTATCAAAGCCAATAAAACATTCCATTCTCTACCATTGCAGATCATGTCATCAAGGCTTATAAAACAATCCGTTCTCTTCCCTTTTAAACTGATGTCATCAAAGCTTATGAAACATTCCATTCTCTACCTTTGAAGATGATGTCATTAAAGCTTATAAAACATTCCATTCCCTACCTTTGAAGGTAGTGTCATTAAAGCTTATAAAACATTCCATTCCCTACCTTTGAAGGTAGTGTCATTAAAGCTTATAAAGCATTCAGTTCCCTCCCTTTGAAGACGATGTCATCACAGCTTATATTACATTCCATCCTCTGCCTTTGAAGACGATGTCATCACAGCTTATTAAACATTATGTCCTTTGCGTTGAAGGTGACGTTATCAAAGCCATAAAACAGGGCAGAGTTAATTGTATCAAGCGTGGTGGAAATGCATTGAGGATTGTGGGTAGTGTAGTTCTTTTTCGCCTGAATCATGATTTAACCATGTTCGTCTTTGAACAAGGCTTATATTCAAACTCGTCTTCTACAAGAGCATAAAGAATCATTTCTCACTCCGGTAGCTCATAGTTAGTCTAGCTTGGATGGTGATGGCATCATGGTGAATAACCACATCCACTCTGGAGGAGTTGAACAGGATTTTTACTTCTGGTGCCACACTGTTGAGCTCTGTACTCATTGGAGTATTACATGGAGATAAATCTATGGTTTGCGTGTCTGTGTAGGTGCTGGACTCAGCCTGGTCTGACCTGCAGAAAGCCTCTCAGGTGCCGAAAGAGCCACCATCCAAAGGCCACGCCTCCACTGACTTAATGCACCTGAAACACCCAACAGTCCTGCTGCGGCTCTTCATCATGAGCTACCTCAGGTTGAACACAATCACTGCTGCTGTCAGACATTTGGACCGCTTTAAATGTTGATCTGAAACAGAGTAAGGTCTTTGAAGTTAATCTCAGACAACTTGGAAACCAAATAATGTGAAAGTGTGTATTTTTCCTCCCATGGTGCAGTGCAGTGACAGCCCTGACCTACTTCGGCATCTGTATGAACATCGGTTCGTTTGGTGTTGGCGTTTACTCTGCCCAGTTCTTCTCTGGCCTATCAGAAGCCCCCTGCCTGCTCGTCCCATTGGTCAACCTGGGTCGACGTCCAATCAGCGTGCTTGCGCTGTTCCTGAGTGGATCGGCGTGCTTCCTGTCTTTACTGCTGTCCAGATTCAACTGTGAGTAATGAAACACACAGAGCCCAAATTTCAGAATCATGCTTTTAATAACTTTGAAAAACTTGGACAGCATATGTTTAAATCAGAAAAAAATCAACAAAGGCAGAAACGTGTTTCCAATAAATATCAATAATTAAACCATTATCATTAAACTTCTTTATCTGTAGTTAACAACAGTGAGCCTACAATAACATTGAATCTACATTAGAGGCATACAGGAGAGTATCGTCTGCATAACACTCAATCTTCTGTTGAAAATACCAACTTTTTACCAAATTACATCAGTAAATCTAACATTTAAATCACTCCTTATGTTTAGATTGTTTGAGCACTTAAGTATGATGCTATAAATGATAAAGTTGTCAACATTTTCAGTTGTTTACTTTTTTAAACAACCTTATATATCAATGCAATCTGTAATTTTATGATCAACAGTATTAAAAAGCTACTGAACTGTAAACGGCATGTCATAAGACAGATGTGTAAGAGAGGCTTTAGTCTATCAAAGGTAATAAAAATAATCTTCTGTGAAAATTGCATAAAAATATTGGCAACATTTCTGATGTATCAGAAAGGTGTCAAGCTTTACAACGAAAATACAGATGTTGAATTGCTTATGGAAACTGTCGGAATTGCAGTAAATGTTGGTAAAAGTTTTGTCCCGTATAAAAGCCTGTCCAGAAAAAAGGCCCGTCTCATACTGAAGCTTGTCCCATATTAAAAGCCGTTTCATATTGTAGCCTGTCCCATATAAAGGCCCATCTTATATAAATGGCTGTCCCGCATAGAAGGTTTCTCATATGGAAGCCTGTTCCAAATAAAGGCCCATCTTATATTGATGCCAGTCCCAAATTAGGTCCATCTCACACTGAAGCCTGCCCCAAATAAACACTTGTCTTATATGGATGCCTGTCCCACATAAAAGCCGTCTCATATTGATGCCTGTTCCATTTAAAGGCCCATCTTATATTGATGCCTGTCCCAAATTAGGTCAATCTCACACTGAAGCCTGCCCCAAATAAACACCTGCCTTATATGGATGCCTGTCCCACATAAACGCTGTCTCATATTGAAGCCTGTCCCATATAAAAGCCCATCTTATATCAATGCCTGTCTCATATAGAAGACATCTCATATGGAAGCCTGTTCCAAATAAAGGCCCATCTTACATTGATGCCTGTCCCAAATTAGGTCCATCTCACACTGAAGCCTGCCCCAAATAAACACTTGTCTTATATGGATGCCTGTCCCACATAAAAGCCATCTCATATTGAAGCCTGTTCCATTTAAAGGCCCATCTTATATTGATGCCTGTCCCAAATTAGGTCCATCTCACACTGAAGCCTGCCCCAAATAAACACCCATCTTATACTGAAAGCTTGTCCTGCATAAAAGCCCATCTTATATTGATGCCTGTCCCACATAAAGGCTGTCTCATATGAAAGCCTATCCCAAATAAAGCCAGGGTTTCCTTTTGTTGCCTTTTTTTCTGCACTTTTAATAGTAGGTGTCCTACAGCTCTCTTGTTGGTATTAAACAGTCACCAGTAGTGTTTGCTGGGCATCATGCTAACTCTCCACCCCTAATGATGTCTTATTGATGGCTGATCAGGTAGCATTGATTGTTGATATCTGTTTTGTATAGGTAAGGCGGAGCTGGTGATGAGTCTGGCTCTGCTGGGTAAGCTCTGCATCCTGGCTGCTAACTTCATCTCTGTTCTGTACAGCATTGAGCTGTTTCCCACCGTGGTCAGGTGTGTGCTGATACACGCTTTAAAACACAAATACACAACAACAATAAAACATCTGTCCCATTGGTTATCTATTAATTTAACGACATATCTTCATCATCCAGACAGCGCTGCGTGTCCTTTGTGAACTTGTGCTTCCGCATCGGTTGCCTGGTCAACTCTCTCGTCCCCCCCACTTCGAATGGAACAATCTCGTTGGCCGCCATGGTGGCATACAGCAGTGGACCAATTGTAGGATGCTGGCTGTGCCTGCTTCTGCCAGAGACCAGCGGCGTTTCACTTCCTGATACAGTGGAGGACTGTGACAGGCAGCCTAAGCCGGGCCTACCAAATATCAGCGCCTTCTGGAGGAAACAGTGAGAAAAATACTCTAAAATCATCAAAAAAAAAAAGTGATTTACCTTTTTTTGCAAAGCTGAGTTCAGTCTGACTATCCATACCCAGAAGTGATTACTGCCAGACCTGTTAAATGAATAAATCCCTTAAATAGAATCTGTCTGACAGTGAAGTAGGCTAAAAGATCTCCAACACATCATGGAACCACCTAAAGAAACTTAAGAACAGATGAGAAACAAAGTCACTGTCATCTATCAGTCTGAAAGGGTTTCAAAGACATTTCTAAGGCTTTGGGACTCCAGCCAACCATGTTGAGAGCCATTATCCACAAATTGGAAAACTGTGAACAGTGGTGACCCTTCCCAGGAGGGGGTAACAAAGCCTTAGAAATGTCTTTGTAACCCTTTCAGACAGATAGATATTAGTGACTTTGTTTCTCATCTGTTCTTGAATTTCGTTAGATGGTTCCATGGTGAGTTGAAGATCTTTTGGCCTACTTCACTTTCTGTTTAAGATGCTCTGGCATGACCTTTAACAGGCTGTTTGTGCTGAAAAACCCACCATTGTGGCTAAATTTAAACAATCATACAAAAAAGAGTGGGCCAGAATTCCTCTACAGTGACACTGCCAGTCATCACAAACCATTGCTTGCACTGTTGCTCCCAAGGATGGAACAACCAGTTATTAGGTTCAGGGGCAATGACCTTTTCATATAAGGCTGCGTCACTGAACCTCTTGGAGCAATTTTAGTCAGTCAGACACTCCTGGAAAGGTTCCCTATTGTCCCCAGTTTTCCCCATTTGTGTATAATGGTGCTTAATGTGGCTAGCTGGAGACCCAAAGCCTGAGAAATGGCAGCCACTCCTGGAAAGGTTCCCTATTGTCCCCAGTTTTCCCCATTTGTGTATAATGGTGCTTAATGTGGCTAGCTGGAGACCCAAAGCCTGAGAAATGGCAGCCACTCCTGGGAAGGTTCACTATTGTTCCAATTATTATTATTATTATTTTTTCGTGTCATCATTAGAAGAATTAAAGAAAATATGGTGTATTAAATAAAACTTCAGAAACATTGAAATGAATTTATTTTACAGGATGATGCAGTCAAACAGTTTCATAAATATTTAGCACTCAGTAACAAAAACCGTTAAGTTATATAAATGAAGGCACAGTTACATACATATTATAACAATGCATATCCGAAAACATCTCCTCAAAGCTGACTACATAAGGTCTGGTCCTTCTTTCTGGCTTGATTTTTCACTAATAAAGGCAGATCTTCATTGTTGCTGCAGGGTTTTGAAGGTCAAATTTAAGACTTTAAAGTCTTTTTTTAAGGCGTGCACAGTGACTGATTTAAAGAAACTCTAAAGCAGAGCTGGAACTGTAAACCAGGTGCTGATTATTAACTGAAAATCTTCCAGTTTTCTAACTCCAGAGATGAATAGCTGTCAGAGTTGTGGTTTAGAAGGTTGTCGCTTAAGTTTAAAACCTTTAAACCTAACCGAAACAGGAATTAGAGAGTCACAGATTAAGAATAAATGACATAATCCTGCACAGATTAACATCAACTGTGAATCACTGTGATGATTTTCTGCACGTGTGTGTTTGTAGGAAGCCTGTGAGCAGGAAAACGGAGGGGCTCCATGCAGAGAAAGACGCAGGACCGATATGAACACCATCACACTGGAACTTTAAATTATTAGAGTTTGGTTCAAGATTTATAAATACAAGACCAAAAACTAGTGAGTGCAGATCAGCCTGTCTGTGAGAAGAAGAAGACAGCAGGTGATGATGCAGCGTGATTGGCTGATTGTCTTTATGTTCATGTTTTTGTTTCTATCACTGTGAAAATAAACTTTTATCCTCATTATTACTGTAGTAACATGGTTTCCTTTACACATGAATATCTACGGCCAGTGTATCTACAGCCAACATGCTTTTAATTTGAAATGAGAAATCTAAATCAAGAAACGAGCCGTTTCCAAAGACTGTTTAAAAAAAGGACAGAAACAGAAAAACCTCGGCTCTCAGTAAGGTCAGATCAAACCAGGACTCAGAAAATGGATCAAAAAAAGGAATGCAGGTGAAGACAGACAGGAAATACAGGGATAGAGAGAATGAGGGAAGACCTGCTCCAAACACGGCCCAGACCGGGAATCATGTCCGGGGTGTGGAGGACCCTGGTCTCTGCTCGACCAGCTCAGCAAAAATCTAAACAAGGCAGCTTTACATTACGGTATGATGTGTTTAAGTTCAGCTCGGTTAAATGACAGGCTAAGGTAAATATAACGTCATCATAATGTGTTCAAATGTAACTTAATTCCAGCTGTTAGGATGAAATCACAGCAGCAGATAATAAAACAGTATTAATGGTGATAATGATGAGGACTAAATGAAGGTAACAGTGTCAATAAAAAACTCGGTCCCATCCCTAACTGCTCTACACATCCTCTCATTCCTCACTGATCAATATCTGTGATCAATATTTAAACTGTTTTCTGGATTTTGGTCAACCAGTCCTTCTGAGTTGAAAAAGTTTAGTTCAGCTGTTTTAGCGCCCCCCGCAGGACAATATGTCGCTTATGATCCACTAAATAGTCTTTATTGTTTGTTTATAAAAATATAAAACCTTTAGAAATGTTACAACAGTTCCTGAAATGTTAAAGACAACTTTGTCCCTGATTCACAGCTGCTCTGTCTCTGCTACATTAAATTTAAAAACTCTAAATATGATGTGAAGAGTAAACTGTTCTACAACACAGGGCAGGCAACAGAAGAAAATCTACAGTAGCCCTGAAGGTCACTTACAAACACTTTTACCTGATTGATAATTATGTCATTAAAGATAAAACAATGCATTTTAAAAACTCTGTTTCATGACAGATTTTTACATTATTCAAAGATTTTTTTCATTTTCACATTTTTATGAATTTTTGATTATAAAGTCTTCAGTCAGTGGTTTGGTGATTTACAAAATATTTTTGAGTTAAATAAAAAAAATAATAATAATTTCATGGTTTTTGCATTTTATAAAATTCTTCTTATTTTTTGTGCTTCATAATAAAATGTTTTTGTTTTTTCATTGAATGTTTTTATGTTTATTGAATTGTTTTGTTTCATGACTTAATGTTCAAGTTTTTCAGAAAAGGTTTAATTAAATGTTTTGCATTCTTTTCAATTCAGAAAAGGTTTTTTGTTGCACAATTTTTCTTCGTGATTAATAAAATATTCTAATAGGAATTTTTGTTTGACAAAATTTTAAAAAAAGTTTTGCGTTTCATTAAATGTGGTATTTCATGATGTTTTTACTTTTTCTGGCATTTCTCTTTTTCAGTTCATGAAATGTTTTTGCGGACTGTGTAAGAAAATCATTTTTAATCTTTTTCATTAATTATTTTTGTTAAACGATGTGTTTAAACAAAATGTTTTGCATTTATTGAAATTTTATTTCATGATTTTTCACAAAATGTTTTTGTATTGGATTAAACATTTTTTCAAGTTCTCAAGTAAATTTTTCTGCTTTTTATGAAATGTTATACGTTTCATGTCTTTTACATTTCAAGTTTTTTTCATATCATTCTATTTATGTCTTTGCGCTTTTTATGTTTCATCAAATTTTTGTATTTCACAAATTAAAATTAATATTTTTGCATTAAACTTAATATTTTCCGTATTTTTGCACTTCAGGAAATGTTTGTTTTTCACTTTTTTGCTTTTAATGATTTTTTTTTTTTTTTTTTTTACACGATGTATTTTTGTTTCTTTTAATGCTATTTTAGTGCATTTTAAAGTATTTTTTGTGCTCAGTGAAATGTTCTGCTTTTGACCTTATAGGCCACCATAGATAACCTAAGCTAAAACCAACTAACTGTACATGTAGTGCTAACTGGTCCCAGTGAAACCAGTCTGAGTGGTTTTTGGATGAACCTCTGTAGGTTCAGAGGATGAAACGATGATGATGAGTGGCTCCTCTCTGCTGATTGGATAAACCTTACAGCGCTCTGATTGGACCAGTGTTCACAGATGGGCAGGGCTTTTAGAGGCAGAGTGAGAATAATTTGATGACGGCATCCCTGAAACAGAAGGAGCAGAGAAAAACAATCATTGTAATAATCAGGAGAACTGATCAGACTTGGTCTTGAACAGCAGAGACGGCGTTGTGTTTTTACCTGGCGAAGGGGATGTAGGAGAGGCCGTACCTGAGAGGAACACATGGATAAAGGTTAAACAGGTGTAATGATCCACACCGTATTCTGAACTCATGTTTGAGTGTTCTTTACCAGGTGAAGGCCAGAAACTGTAGAATGCAGAAGAGCAGGGCTAGACCGTTGTTCTTCCACTAAGGAGAGAAACAGAGAAATTAAAAACAGCCTCAGAGGTTAGAAACAGAGTTTAACAGGAAATAGATCTCACCCAGAAAGCTGCACACAGCGTCAACATGAGACACACCTGCAGAGACAAAACATGGAGATAATCATTGACTGGAACAGAATTTAAACAGTATACAGGCTGAATACAGCAGGATTTTACATGTCAGCAATTATTATTTTGACACAACAACACCATTAGGTCTCATGGGTTCTGTGGTCTGACATCAACCTTTCTCTGTTGATGATTTTTTTAAAAGTTAAAGAGCTAAAGAGTAAAACCAATGATTTACAGTTAAAGCGGAGGTATTTAAGCTTCTAACAGATTTTTATTCCATGTCTCTGTTTGCTCCAGAGGCTGAGGAAGAAAGATTTTAGGAGAAAATCTGCCCTGATTTTCAGAAAAACCTCAGAATTTAAGTTACTTTCAAAATCATTTAGATTTTAGGGGGCTATTTTTAAGGCAGGCTTCGATCTAAATGGTTTCAAAACCCCATGTGAGGTTTGAACTTGCAATAGCAAAGTCTGGACACAGTGGACGCAAGACAACAGAATAAGGCAAAGGGCTGTTTAAAAAAATGTTTTGTTTTTTTTTAAGATCCAACCTTTTGACCAGTTCTTAGATCAGTCCGTCAGAATGATGGACTGGGGAAAAAAAAAAAAAAAAAAATTTCAACCTTTTTTTATAACATGGGAAAAAAGTCAGAACACTGGCTTTGTTCTTGAATTCTGGCTTTAGTCTCCAAATTCTGACTTTGATCTAAGAATTCTGACTTTGATCTCAGAATTCTGACTTTGATCTCAGAATTCTGACTTTGATCTAAGAATTCTGACTTTGATCTCAGAATTCTGACATTGATCTAAGAATTCTGACTTTGATCTCAGAATTCTGACTATGATCTCAGAATTCTGACTTTGATCTAAAAATTCAGACTTTGATCTCAGAATTCTGGCTGTAATCTAAGAATTCTGACTTTGATCTCAGGACTCTGACTTTGATCTCAGGACTCTGACTTTGGTCTCAGGACTCTAAATTTGATCTCAGAATTCTGACTTTGGTCTCAGGACTCTAAATTTGATCTCAGAATTCTGACTTTGATCACAGAATTCTGACTTAGATCTCAGGATTCTGACTTTGATCTCAGGACTCTGACTTTGATCTCAGGACTCTGACTTTGATCTCAAGACTCTGACTTTGATCTCAGGACTCTGACTTTGATCACAGAGTTCCAGCTCTAATCTAAGAATGCTGGCTGATCTTAAAATTCTTACTATGATCTAAGAATTCTGGCTCTAATCTCAGAATTCTTACTTGGATCTCAGAATTTTGACTTTGATCACAGAATTCTGGCTGTAATCTAAGAATTCTGACTGATCTCAGAATTCTTCCTTCAATCTAAGAATTCTGGCTCTAATCTCAGAATTCGTACTTTGATCTCAGAATCCTGACTTCGGTTGCAGAATTCTGACTTTGATCTCAGGATTTTTACTTGAATCTTAAAATTGTGACTTTTTTCTTGGAATTCTTTCACCTTAAAGCTTCCTCCATCTTACACTCCTGTGTTTTTATTAGCAGGTACAGCAGAGATACAATAAAAAAATTAGTACTTTACTAACATCTGGTAACACATTTATTCAGGAAGTTTTGTGATGCAGGACTTGTGCTTTATGATCTGGATATTTATTTTTAAAAACAGAAAAACTTTCCTGTCCTAATCAACAAACTTATTCAAATGTTGCCAACATGTTTGTGCAATTCAGCCAGAGCTCCTTGTCAAACACTTGTTAGTTCTCACCAGCATGACGACGGTGGCGATGGCTCTCTCTTTAGCACACATGTTCTTCAACTGCCTCAGAGGACCGACCAGGAACATGGTGCTGAAATCAGAGAAACAGCACGGATACAAGTTCATCATGATGAATGACTACCTTGATCTGTCAGAATCTGAACTTTCTAGAGATGTATGCTGTGATACTATAGACACAGCAGTTTGGTAGATAATCATGATAATGAGGAGGAAACATGCTGACAGCCAGTGTGAATTTCAGTTACTTTAAAACAGAACTAGCCAACTGTCATCAACATCAACATCTTTATTAACAGATTAACAGATATGGAAGGTAAACTATAGATAAACTATGCCCTGTTCTGCTGGTTTAATATTAAATATATATATATATATATATATATAAATATATATATATATATATATAAAGTGGGCTAAAAACAAGTTCTAAGAAATTATAGGTGAACCAGACTCAATCAACTGAAATGCTACAATGACCTTCTTAGACCAGGTTTGGCCGACCTGGGTGTGCTGGCCTGATTTGGCTTATCTGGGTCTGGTTGGTTCAATTTGTTCGATTTTGTTTTGTTTGGCTTATTTTAGCTGATTTGCTGATCTGGTTCTGTTCTCCCTGATTTGGAAGATCTGGTTCTGTTTGTTCCAATTTGGTTAATCAGGATCCCTAAGGCCCAATTTGGATGATCTAGTTGTGTTTGGCCCATCTTAGCTGATTTGCTGATCTGGTTCTGTTCTACCTGATTTGGATTATCTGGGCCTATTTGGTCTAATTTGGCCAGTCTGGGTCTGTTTAGTCCAATATGGCCAATCAGGATCAGTAAGGCCCGGTCTGGTGGATCTGTGTATGTTGGCCCGATTTGGATGAGCTGGTTGTGTTTAGCTTAATTGAGCTGATTAGCTGATCTGGTTCTGTGGATTGTGACAACGCAGGTGAGTATCTACCTTCCTAGAGCACAGAGATTTCCCACACTGTAGAGGACAGCGAACACAGCGAGACCAAAACCAGGAACCCACAGCAGACAGGTACCCTGTTACCATGGAGACAGAAACAACAGACGGATGATAAAGCTGTGGGGCCCAGCTTCTAACGTATTTCTGCATCTGACTGAACATTTAAATAAATACTGACAACCTTAGCTTTCACGTTAACTCACCAGGATGGAGCAGAAAACACCAAGAATAAAGCAGATGATGAAGCCTCTCACCCTCGCACCCCAGGACAGCGTTGACGCCTGATTGGCTCTCTGCAGGAACCACATCATCATCATCATCATCATCGGGTAACAAAGGTATGTTGAAGGTACATGATCACATGGAATACATAAGTTTGTATTTTATCCATTTACTTCTAGAAAAAAAAAAACGGTTTATTTGAGGTTGCTCTCAACAGCACTACATTACCCACAATCCTCTGGTGTCCAGGTTTGGACCCTTCCTGATCAACAGTATGACTAAATGGTTTAAACCTCAATAAAGGGCTCAGTAGGTTTAGCTGATCTTTCATTAAATTGAACATTTTAACATCCTGAAATGTTTTCAATAATTTTGTATAATTCAAACAGTATTTATAGGAGTTGTTGTTTTTGATAGTTAGAATTAATTATTGGATGAAGAACCTTGGAATCAAAAAAGTTTGAATTTAGTTTGTTACTAGAATCCATTATAGAGGTTTGTATCATGTATTAGCATTCAGCTAGCTAATATTGAGCATTAATATTGGTCTAAAATGCCCAGCCCTAGCTTAGAGGAGAATGTAACTAATAGAGATGCTACTGGGCTTAATGTGACTATTTAACCCACTTATAAAACTCTGCTAAAGGGGAAACATCAACATTTGAGTTCCCTAAGTTGCCTTGTACTTCTGCTTCCGTTGTTTTTTTTGTCTAATTTTCTACTTCTTTAGCTCTAAATATACAGACGAGCACTCAGTGAGACAAGACAACGTTTTTAAAAGCTTACATTTATCCTAAAACAACAGCAAAGTACCTGAGAACTTCCTACATAACTAAAACATTACTTTTACTGTCAGAATAGGTATATTTGAAGTTTCTTCTGGGTGTTATCTCGTTGACTTTGAGGGTTAAAAAGGCGCTAACAGATGCTAACATGCTAACAACAATAACATGGACAAGTTAGCCGTTACCACCAGAATCCCCGGTGTGTCCGAGTTTCCGTCATCTTCTCCGCTCAGAACCTTCTTTAGTTTGTCCATGATGTCTCCGATTACCGCCTGAGATCACAAAAACTCCTCTGTGAGGTTCCAGAGGGTTCCCAGGTGTTCCCGATGTCAGGGAGAGCAGGTCAGAGGCAGAGCATCAACAGGTGCAGCGTTTCCGCCTAATCTGGCCTGAATAGAACAGAGGGGGGCGCTGTTTCCTCCACTTCAGCTCATCACGATCACAGACGTCCACGTCTTCTTCTTCTTCTTCTTGTTTAACGGCGGGTGGCATCCAACGTTACAGGTGCCACACATCAACGTGTTTAATAAAGAGACGTTTATAGGAATACTCGCTTTTATGTGAGACAGCAACAAAACACATGACTCTCATAGTATGTGACTCTTAGCTACGGCGGCCCTGAAGGTCATCTGCAAAAATAAATAAAAAACCCCCACCAAATTTGTGAGATAAAAAAACATTTTAAAAAAATGCAGCATGCAAAATATTTAAGAATATAGAAAATAGTATCACATCAATACCAAAATATTTCATAAATACAAACATTTTAAAAAGTAAAAAAACAAAAAACAAAATCAATAACACAAAAACATTTAATTGAATGCAAAAACACTAAAAAAACAAACAAACAAACAAAAAAAAATGAGTAAGGTCTGTCTCAAAAAACACAGGTGTTTCATGAAACTAACATTAAATGTGATGATGAATCAATGGAGCATTTGAAAAATTAAAAATGCACGAAAACTTTATTTAAAGTCAAAACAAAAAAATTAAACCTAAAATGTAATAAGAACCATAGAAAACAGACCCCCTACACACACACACACACACACACACACCCACACCTACACACACAACCAGCAAAAAAAAAAAAACAAAAACAAAAAAAAAACATGCCATTGAAAAAGCAACTCATGAAATCAAAAAATGTATTCACTGAAATGTTATATACAATTACAATTTAACCAGTGTGGTTGGATGTTCAAAAGTAGGAAAAACATCATTTCAAGAAGCACAAAAACATTCAAGAAATGCAAAATGCTTTTTATAAAAATGCAAAAAAGAAGGTTGGTGGGGTTTTTTTCTTTTAACAATAAGGTAGAAACTTTAATTTTGTCCTATCTTTTTGGTTGTTAAGATAATGATTATTTTTATTTGGATAAAACTCTGTGAATGAATGACCATAACACTCAAACTTCCCAATGATTATTCTTCTGAAAATCTCTGAAATTGGCCTCCGGTAGTCTGTATTGCTGTCTTCTTGTATATCATTTACATACCGGTACATATGATTTCATTTTTCCTCTTTGCGTCTCACTGGAAAGGAAAAAGAAAAAAAAAAAAAGAAATGCAATCATATCTTAAAGAAATGTCAAGAAATATTCAAGAATTGCAAAGACATCTAAAATAAATAAATATTTCAACCAAAGTGGTTGGAGGCTTGATAAAAAAAATGTAAGAGATTTCAAGAAATGCGGGAGAAAAAAATAGAAAAAAATTAAGAAACACAAAAACATTCAAACAAAGGTGGTTGATAGTTTGGCCAATAAACAAGAAGAAAACAAATTCAGAGACATACAAACACATTTAAAGAAATACAAAAACAACCCCCCACCCAAAAAAAAAAAATCATTTAACAAATGTAAAAACAACAACACTTACTGTTTTCCACCTGATTAAATATTTTTTGAGTCGGTGAATTTATTTGCATTTTGTTAAATGTTTTTGCATTTAACAAACATTTTAAATATTTTCAGGATTTCTAGAAATGTTTTTGTTGTTGACCTTAAGGGCCACCGTACATATCAGACTGTAATAGTACAGAAACTAACTTTACTGTGAACACTTGATTACATTCAGTTTTAAACACATTTTCCTCAAGAATCAGGCTTTACTCTGCGTGTTCAATTCAACTTTATTGAGTCACCTTAAAAACAGCTGAAATCATAAAAACAGCTCAGTAAATATTGATCCAATCACTCTTACAGTCACACACTCAAACATTCACACAAATGAGGTAACTGTGGTTGTATGTGAGCTTCATAATTGGCCTTTTATAATAAAATCTACAAACTCTCCCTTCTTTTAAGTAGTTTCAGGCTGCTCGTCTCTGCTGTTGTTTTAAAAATGGTCCTAGTCCCTTTTTTTGTGACAATGCCACAGTCCGGTTATTTAGTTCTGAGGTATTTTGATGGAGCGATGCTCTCTTCTTGGTGGTTTTTATGGGACTTTGACTCGAGTGGAGTTCCAGTAGACGGGCTGTGGTACATGACAGGTAGGACACGACTGTTTGCTCCAGAACCACTCCTCGATACACTGCAGAGAAACGAGGAGAGTCAAGGAGCTTCAGTGGTTAAAGACGGGAGCTCTACTAGAACCTTCAGTGATTTTCTCACTTTTACGTTCAGGTGCAACATTACCTCTTTGTGGAAGGTGTGTGAGCACTGCAGCTCTCTGGTTCCTCCGTTTCCTTTGTTCAGGTCGTTGTGACAGATCAGACAAACGCTGTAAGCATCGCTCTGAAAAACAAAGGTTTAGACATTTATTTATTTCTCCACTTCATAAAATACTGTACCTGCCAATACCTCAAAACGTACATTTTTCTCTCTTCAAGCTCTTTAAGATAATCTCTTAACTGAATAAAAATGTTGGCGACATTAAAAGTGAGTAGTTACCCTGGCTGCTTTCCAGTTCAATCCTATTTTTAGAAAGTTGCCAACATATTTATGCAATTTTTTTTTTGTTAAAAATGTGAATACAAATCATGTCGAAATTGCTTAAATATGTTGGCAACATTTGAAAAAGTGAAACCCTAGCAACTTGCTTGATCCATCCCCTTTTCAAAAGTTGCCAACATACTTGTGCAACATAGACAGTTTCTCTGTCTTATGGCTAAGTCTCAGGATCATGTCTAAGTTGCAGGAATATGTTGGAAACATTTGGGAAAGTGAGCTGAAACCCTGGCTACTTTCCAGTTTAATCCACTTTTTCAAAAGTTGCCAACATATTTGTGCAATTAAGCCAGAGCTCCCTCTTCTTATGCTAAAAATGACGACTACATTGCATGAATATGTTGGCAACATTTCAGTGAGATGAAACCCTAGCAACGTGCTAGTTTCATCCATTTTTTCAAAAGTTACCAACATATTTGTGCAATATTGACAACTCATGTTTGAGAGACAGTGTATAATGTAATACTGTTGGCTGAGATCACAAACAAACCATATTTTTTCTTAAAACAAAGTCAGTTCCATGAGAAATAGTGTCTCCTCCATGCCCCTTGTTGTGTTTGCTGCTTCGTCAGCCATGTCATTAAAGACGACTCGTTATATCTTCACTGGTTACTTTATTCTCCATATTCATCATAGTCACCGGTACATCCTCACTTCAGTGGCTATGGGTAACAGCAATGAGGTTTTCCTTCTACAGCAGTTCAGCGTAAAATGTAAAGTGACGTAAAGTGGGTCGCAAAAAACATCATGGCAGGAAGTCGTATACATTTCAAAATAAAACTGAACGTACATCTCTCATAGTGCTTACCAAAATAAATGTTAAATAAAGTATCTCTGGATGAGGACACAAAACTTAACACTCCTATGTCCTGGTTTCCCCCTCAGGTAGCTCGTTGTTAGTCTACGTTGAATAGTTCTGACATTAAGGCCTATTATCACATCTAAAAGCCTTCATGACACCATAAAGACATCACAGACATGTGATGTCATCAAAGGCATTCTTAAGAATCCCAGGGTAGATGAACCTCAGCTGGTCTCTGGTCTTTCTCTAACTCTAAATGTAGGTAAAGAACTCTAAAGACTTCCATTTTTTTACTTACCAGAGACATGACGTTGCGTCTCCTGAACTGGCTCCGCCTCTCAGGTGCCGTGACTTCAGGAATTGTGGGTGGGATGAGGGAGGGTCTTCGCTCTGATCCGTTGGGAGCAGTGACCTCCTGTGGCGAGGGAACGAGTCGTCTTGAGTTGGTGCGATGAAGAAGAATCCTGGCGGTTACCGGAGCCTGCATGGACGTGTGGAGGCGAGAAAGCTGCATGGCTGAGAGCGTGGTCTGGATAGAGACAAAAAGGCCGTTTACTGGTTTAACTGGTCGGCAACAATATCAGCCAACTACTTACACTACTTTTATTGTTTTAGTTCAGTTCTCAAACTGGGGTCCGGGACCCCTGGGGGTCCATAAGCCACAGCTTAGGGGTCCGCGAAATAATTCAGAATAAATTATTAAAGTAATGCATATAGGGACCACAGAGCCATAAAACAACCATACTAAACCAATTACCCCCATGTAATTCAGCTTTGAGCCAATGAAAACTCAGATATGAATGTGAGATATCATGTAAATCAATCACTCATCACAAATTAAAAAAGCACTAGAAAAAGCACAGAGTGATTATTATTTGGCTGCTCAAAGGTTTGCAAAAAGTAAGATGCCACACTCTGCTAGACAAGAGCTTGTATTGAGGTTGAAGAGTTTAAAATGCAGCATCTTTGAAGATGGCACTTATATGTTTAATCAGAGTGAGGGTTATGTGGGGGTCCTTAGAAAATTTTCTGCTCTGTAAGGGGTCCCTAGCCCCAAAAAGTTTGAGAACCCCTGTTTTAGTTAAGATCAAAGTCAGAATTCCAACATCAAAGTCAGAATTCCAACATCAAAGACAGAATTCTGACATCAAAGTCAGAATTCCAACATCAAAGTAAGAATTCCAAAAAAGTAAGAATTCTGAGATTAAAGACAGAATTTTGAAATTAAAGTCAGAATTCTGACATCAAAGTCAGAATTCCAACATCAAAGTAAGAATTCCAAAAAAGTAAGAATTCTGAGATTAAAGACAGAATTTTGAAATTAAAGTCAGAATTCTGACATCAAAGTATGAATTCCAACATCAAAGACAGAATTCTGAAATCAAAGTAAGAATTCCAACATCAGAGTAAGAATTCTGACATCAAAGACAGAATTCCAACATCAAAGACGAAATTCTGACATCAAAGTAAGAAATCTAACATCAAGGTCAGATAAAAAACTCAGAATTCTGAGTTTAAATTCTGAGATCAAAGTCAGAAATCTGGGATCAAAGTCAAAATATTGAGATCAAAATCAGAATCTTGAGATCAAGGTCAGAATAATGAGTTTGAATTCTGAGATCAAAGTCAGAATTTGGGTTTAAATTACGAGATCAAAGTCAGAATTCTGAGTTTGAATTCTGAGATCAGAGTCAGAATCTTGAGATCACAGAATCTTGAGATCAAACTCAGAACCTTGAGATTAAAGTCAGAATTGTGAGTTTGAATTCTGAGATCAAAGTCAGAATTTTGTGTTTGAAATCTGAGATCAAAGTCAGAATTTTGAGTTTGAATTCTGAGATCAAAGTCAGAATTTTGAGTTTGAATTCTGAGATCAAAATCAGAATCTTGAGATCAAAGTCAGAATTCTGAGTTTAAATCCTGAGATCAAAGTCAGAATTCTGAGATCAAAATCAGAATTCTGAGTTTGAATTCTGAGATCAAAGTCAGAATTCTGAGTTTGAATTCTGATATCAAAGTCAGAATCTTGAGAACAAAGTCGGAATTTTGAGTTTGAATTCTGAGATCAAAATCAGAATCTTGAGATCAAAGTCAGAATTCTGAGTTTAAATCCTGAGATCAAAGTCAGAATTCTGAGTTTAAATCCTGAGATCAAAGTCAGAATTCTGAGATCAAAATCAGAATTCTGAGTTTGAATTCTGAGATCAAAGTCAGAATTCTGAGTTTGAATTCTGATATCAAAGTCAGAATCTTGAGAACAAAGTCGGAATTTTGAGTTTGAATTCTGAGATCTAAGTGAGGACTATGGTTGTTCGTTTGTTTACCCTCGGTCCATCTTAATTTTCATGAATAAGATGACTGACAAACACTTTTATGGATTTTTATCCAACTTTACACAAACGTCCACTCTTAATCCAGAACCATCTGACGACCCACCACTGACCTGCCACTGCCTGTCAGTCGTTTACGTTGTACAGGTGTATAACCACCAGTCAGTAGACCTGGTTAATCTAGGCCTGAATCTTGGTCTTGATTTAAGTGTTTCCCTGAATCCATGGTCTTAATTCTCGTTCTTGTAACTGATCGGTACAGTGATTGATAGGGAGGTAAAGACAGGCTCAAACAGGCAAAAATAAACAAGACTAGAGGTTTAAATCCTCATTAGTTAACATGCTTCCCTTCAACACCCAGCTGGACCGAAGGGCTTTAACCCAGCTGAGCTGTTCTTTAGGAGCAGTAAGCCTGCAGCTAAAAATGGACCTGAACAGCTCTGGAAGATGATGGCTAACAAGACTTCTCCGTAAAAGTGGGACTCAGGTCTCTGAACATCTCTGACCAAGAAGTGGGAATCCTTCAGAGTCAACATGAGCTGGTAAACATGAAGGAACCAAACCGGTCAGGCTCAGAAAGTCAATAATTATCATTGAATGAGCTAAAACGATGCTTTCTGATACAGTCTGATACGATGTGATAAAGGACACATACTTAAATATTACACTTTATGTTAAAAATAGGAATGCACAGTATTGGATTTCTGCAGATATTTAAAAATATGTTTTAGTTTAACGCAATTTAAAGTTTGAGGATAAAAAAATGAACACATTTCAGTCCTTAAATCAGACTTTGAAGTATAGGGGATGATAATGTATAAAGAAAAAGACTTCAAGGTAAGTTGGTCCAGCCTTACACTCCACTAACTTGTTTATATGGCCAATATTTACAGCTGATAACAACAGATTTTAACAGTCAAAATATCAGTGAAATCAGGTAAATATCAGCAGAAGTGTTCATAAAAATTAACTGCCTAGTGAAATCATAATTTTTAAATTTCTGTTGCTCTGTGATGTATGTGGCGCCCCCTGTCGTCACCACGAAGCTTAACAGTTACCGCCCACTTTACCCCAAACTGTTAACTTCACCAGTAGCAGCCCACAGCTGAAATTCACACTCCACCTATAGGAGACGCTGCTAGGACACTAGAGGATTGTGGGTAATGGAGTGCTGTTGTCTGAGAACAGGAAGAAACCATGTGTTTCTGAAAGCGAAGGTTGATAATATGTGTACTAGACTGAACACATTAGTTTCACAGGTAAAGGTGAGATCAGCCAATCAGAGATGTTGCTGTGACACTCTAGGATTGTGGGAAATGTAGTAGTGTTGGCTGAGATTGCAAATAAGCCATGTTTATCTTAAAACAAGGAAATAGTGTCTTCCCCATGCCCATCTATCCCGTTTCTCCCTCAGGTGGTCTACTTGGAATGTTTCTTATATTACGGCTAATATTCAAATATAAACAGCAGCATTGACTGGATGATGATGTGGCTGATGAGGGACAGTAGGAGAAAGGGAGTGGGTGTGTCTTACCCCCCCCCAGCCTTTATGACATCATAAAGACATCAAAGACAAAAAAAATGAAACAAATTGAACACATCAAAGACGTGTGATGTCATCAAAGGTATTCTTTGGAGTTCCAGGTGAATTGACCCTGAGCTGAACTCTGGGCTTTACTGGCTTGTTAATATTTGTTAGTTTCAGGTTTTTCTTACCGGACATGGTAGTGACGCTCGACGGTCGACCCTCATCCGGACCGCCGGCCCTAGGCTGCTCCTGCTCTCACTTCTTCCCGCCTCGGATTCAGGGTCCGCCTCGCTGTCTCCTCCACCTTTCTCCTGCAGAGAATCTCCTCTGTATAACTGCATCCAGGCGTTAAAGATCTTAGCATCTTCCTCCTCATCGCCATCATCCTCTTCCTCCTCTTCTTCCTCCTCCTCCTCCTCCTCTGGCCTCTCAGCGCTCTGCTCCTCTGGCAAAAACACGTCTTCGTTTTCTGGATCCATGGCAGGGATTCGATGATACTAAAGAAGCTATTGGTCAATTTTACTTTTAAAACAGCTTTTAGTCCGCTATAGCTCTGATTATAAGGTGTTTAATGGAGCTGATGATAGAAATAAAAAAGGCTTATTTATTAACTCTATGTAAATAGGCAAAGTCGCAGCAAGGCTTAGCTAGCTTCCCGCCATTTTTTAAACAACAAAACCAAGAATACGCTTCAAAATTTAACTTCCAGCGTGACTTTTTCAGTCAGTATCACAACTTTAAGGCTTTACAGCCTCGCTATGACAGAGCAAGATGACGTTAAAGCGAAAATTAAGCAGCTTATATGAATGCTAATCATAGCTTAGCCAAATTTTAGCCTGCTAGTTAACCAGCAGAGACATTTACAGCTAAGACTAGCCAAAACAAAACAGTAAACCTTAAAAATCAAATACACGTGGGGGAAATTTAGCCCCACTGTGTCTTTAAAAGCATAAAGTTGTCAATGCCAACAGGTAAGCTAACTTATTAGCTCAGTCTTTGGCTTCAATGCAAAGTTGTTGTAAGGCTAATTGACAGTAAAACGAAACCAAATAGAAGCAAATTATCACTCTGGTCAGCTTTAACACAATCACACAGTTTTTAGCAAGGCTAAATTTGAGCTAGGATAACTTCCAACTGGGCTAATTAACAGCCAGGCTAATTTAACAGCTAGACACAGTGACAAAATTACATCTAGCAAAGTTCTAGTCAAGCTAATTGGCAAAACAAATTTAAATACAGCCAAGCTAGCTTTCACCCTGGCTAATTAACAGCCAGCCAAGGCTAAATCAAGAAAACAAGGTTAGCCTAGATGTGGCTAACTAATGGGCTAAACTAGCCACACAAAGGGAGGTCACGGGCTGAAATAAATAAGCTAAATGGGCTAATTTAAGCCCTTTAGCTGTTAGCAGTCTGGAGCTGGGTGCTTTTAAGGGAGGATGTGAGGGGGTTAGAATGGTTTGATGGATGAAGAAGTGAAAATATTATCTGATCCATAAATCCAGGCTTGATTGGTCGATCTCTCCCTGCTCTGTCTGGGTCCATTCAGGTAGAAAAATAAAATCAGTCCACAGAAATGTCCTCTACTCCTCGGTCACGTCCACTTTCCCTCTTCTGTCCCCCTTCGTTGCCGTGTCTCTCGTTTACTCTTTGCTTTCTGTGGCTCTCACCCAACCACGTTTAATCCTGTTAGTGAAGCCCTGGAGGCGGGGCTAGTGTGTGGGGATTACACCTGGCTTACTGTATGTGTGTCAGAAGCAGGTGAGAGGTGAGAGGGAAACCAGTACTGTCAATTTAGGACTTTAGGTAACAGTTCGATTAATCGATTATCTGCTTCATTGATCTCGTAAACCTCTGTGTTAACAGTCCACAGTTTGGGTTTCAAGGCTGAAATTCACATGAGGGTGAAAAGCCGTTGAAAGTGACCCTTATGGTCTGCCCTGCAAGCAATCCCAGAATGCATGTTTTGTTGAAAAGACTTGTTTCTTATAAAGCCATCAGGAGAGCTGAGCAGCACTTTACTTTTGAAATGAAACATGTTTCTTTGATTGTTTTCTTCTGTTTTGATGAACCGCCCAATCAGAAACAGGTAGAGGATGGACCAATCAGGTTAGCTCTGCCCATTGTTGCTGTGCGATTCTCCAGGAGACATTTTCTTTGCTCTCACTCAGTCTCAACTTTATCCAGTGGTTCTCTCGATCAGGGGTTCTCAACGTTGGGGTCGGGATCCCAATGGGGGTTGTGAGACACTGAGAGGGGGTCTCCAGAAGCCTTAAAAAACTAACAACGTTTTTGAATTACACTGTTGCCACTTACACCAATTTTACCCAATTTTAACCCACTTTCATCTCTTTGTCCCACCAGTTTGACCAATTATAACCCATTTTTGCAACTTAAATTTTTTTTCAATTTTAAATCCTTTTTAGTTTTATCTGCCTGTTTTTGCCACTTCTAAACCAAATATTGCCCCTCTCTGCCTATTGTTGGCTCTGTTGACACATTATTACCAATATTAACCCCTTTTACCACTTTTTAACCCACATTTCACAATCTGATATGCCCATTTTGCCCGTTTCTGACTATTTCTACCTATTTTTTGCCCATTTTATTTTTGCCACTTCAATGCCATTTCAGCCACTTTTGAATCCCCTTTTACCACTTAATATACACATTTTTGCCACTTTTATCTAATTTTTGGCATTCCTAACCCATTTCTGCTACTTTTAAAACCTGATTTCACCACCTTTCCCACCATTTATTGCCATTATTAACCAATTGTAGCTATTCTTAACATATTTTATTTCTGTTTTCAAGAGGGCTACTTACTACACAAATGAATTAAAAATTATTCATTGATAAAAGTAATTATTATTAAGGTTAAATAAAAAATAACACAGCCCCTTATCCCCTGACTGCAAGACTGTTCTTGAATGTTCATGGCTGTGTTCAACCACCTTCAGGTACAGTGGGAGTCCCTGGTCTCTGGCACCTTTATTTTGGGGGTCGTGAGCTGAAAAGGTTGAGAACCCCTGCTCTATAATATCTCGCCAGGTTTCTCTGTGGTCTGGGTGATTTTACCTCCCTGATCTGCTTGGACTCTGGTTTTAAATTGTTAAACATTCTCAGTATTTATCGTTCATCCTGTTGTAGGATTGACTAGTTTTATCTCTTAGGAAGTTTTAGGGAATGTCTGGCACTATGAGCTCAAAACATGAATGAGATACAGCAACAGAGTGGCAGCTTCCTGTAGCAGTCCACTGAAACGCCAAATATCAGGAAGTGTGAGCTGCTACAGGAAGTTGTCTATCTGTTGCTGTATCCCACTGTGATTGGCCAGGGTTATTCTCTGACATAATTTGAATGTTCTTTTGTGCAAACACCCCCATCTTTTGTTACCGTTTCGATTTAGAGCCCCATGGTGGTGGTATTTATATACTGTGGGTTTAACATATTTCAAGTTTCTTAAAATTTGTGTTTTATCAGGAAACAATGAGTCAGAAGGAAGGAATACTCGTGATTTATTTTTCCAAAAACTTACAAAACAATCCCACCAATCACATCAGAGAGAGACGACCAGCCCTCCCAGAGAGAAGGAATATGATTAACACAAGATTAAGGAAACTATGTGAAGCACCGAGCATCAAACATGTTCTTTTCAAAATAAAAGCAGTTTGTTCTAAACAGTGACCCTCAGCAGGAGCAACATGATCCAAAAAATGAAGAACTAAATGAAGTCTTTTCCACTTTAGGAACACAAACGCTTTGTTTCCACTGATTCCTGTCAGCATGTCAGTGAAGGGCGATCCTGAACCTGCAGCTCTGTGAGGCTATGTCGGTTCTTATCAAAGCTTCTATAATCCAACAGTCTCTTTATACAAATAAAATGTACGTATGAAAACATAGTGGAGGATAAAGCAAGACTTGGCGCCCTGAGTAGTGTACACTCTCTTACAGGTTATTTTAGTGTGTCAAAAACAAAGCTTATACATAATGTCTTGTATTTTATAAAGCAAGTGCATAAAAGAGGAACAGATCAATCAAAAATTGCAGCAATCATCTGTAAATTGTCTTAACTAAAAATTGGCACCAATTTGGTACCAAAACTGATGCCAGTGTTTTTGTGAAAGTTAGACAATGTGACTGCTGGGATTTTAGTTATTAAATACTGAGTTAGGGTTGTACTTTTTTTTGCCAGTGTATTAATAATATTATTATTATTAATAGCAGCAAGGCATTTCTAACCAAAGCAGAAAGAACACTGGCTACATTGTACAAACACTCTGGCAACATTTGGACAAGTGGGTGGAACTGGCAAAGAGGGAAACCCTTGCTCTTTAACTGGAACTAGAAAGTTTAACACCATCACGCCAAACATGCAAGAGGTAAGAGCGGCAAACACACAGAAATCTTGTAAGCCAGTGGACCCTGGTTCTTGGCTTGACACTTTAGCAAACTGCATTAATGGTTCAAAAATTATGAAAGTAGAGTCGACTTCTGAAGATAATCTTCATTAAGTGTGTAAGTGTAAACTTGTTGGTGACTTTTGGAAAAGTCGGTACACAGATCAAGAGCAAGGTGTTGCCAACTATGGCCAAATAGAGGGAAAGTTTATAAGACATTCTGTCCTCTGCCTATGATGATGTCATCCTTTTAAGTTCATAAGACATTCTGTCCTCTGCCTTTGATGATGTCATCCTTTTAAGTTCATAAGACATTCTGTCCTCTGCCTTTGATGACATCATACTTTCAAGTCTTTAAGACATTCTGTCCTCTGCCTTTGATGACGCCATTTTTTTAAGTTTATATGTCATTCCATCCTCTGCCTTTGATGATGACATCATCCTTTCAAGTCTATATGTCATTCCATCCTCTGCCTTTGATGATGTTATCCTTTCAAGTCTATAGGACATTCCGTCCTCTGCCTATAATGATGCCATTCTTTTAAGTTTATATGTCATTCCATCCTCTGCCTTTGATGATGTCATCCTTTTAAGTTTATAGGACATTCCATCCTCTGCCTTTGATGACGTCATCCTTTTAAGTTAATTAAACATTCCGTCCTCTGCCTTTGATGACGTCATTGTTCAGGCTTTAGAGAGGTGAGGTCATCAAAGCTTCTAAAACACAAATCATAACCTTATTTTTTGTCTTTCTACAAAGCTTATGATTTAGCAACAACCAAGACCAAACATACCATATTTCTGCATCCCTCTACTTAGGGCCATCTAAACTGTGGAATCAACATTATCTTATATTCACTAATTTGTATCAAAACAAAAAAACATCTAATTGTTCTGTTTTTTATTTAGGATGAGGCAAAGAGTCGACTCAAGGGTGTCTTTAAGAGCTTCTGTATCGAATCCTGAAGAGCATACAGGCGGAGGAAAGAAAGTCACGTTAAAAAAATCAAGCTGAATGTGTTAAAGAGTGCTTCCTAAAGAAATCCAGAGACAAAATCAGCTCCCTCATGCAACGTCATCCTTCTATGTCCAGGCAAGAAAAATAAAAAACAGACGATGTCAACACAGTTTGTCTTTAGCCCACTTCAGACCAAAGATTTCCAACAAGAGAAGTTGAAACTGAGGCAGGAGCTGGAGAGTATCCTTTCAATTGTATGACAACATGAGGGAGAAAAGCTGTTAAAGTGGTACTGCTAGCTTCTTAGCTGGTGGCTAATGAGTTCAGCAGACGTCATCTCTCTGTCATCATTGAAACACACATTTACCAATATTTCTTCCCTTATGTTGACTCTCCTTTGTTGGCAACTTTCGTAAAAGTGGTTGGTTTAAGAATATAACTGATGATCATGTCTAAATTACAAAAACACCTTGGCAAAATTTGGAAAAGTGGATGGAACTGGTAAAGGTTAAAGGTCTGCTTCATTCCTCACCAGTTTCACACACTTTTCCAAAATTTGCAAACTATAGTTTACTATTTGTTAAAAAATGGAGCGAAATGCCCCCAGCTTCAGCAACATTCTGTCCTTTGCCTTTGATGTTGTCCGTTAATGTCTACAAAACATTCCATCCTCTACCTTTGATGACGTCATCCTTTGAAGTCTTTAATTGACTTTAGAAAGATGTCATCTAAGCTCATGAAAACATTCCATCCTTGCATTTTGAATTCAGACCAGTCTAGCCATCCAGTTAGCATTCCAGTGTAGCCAGTGCCCCAGAACATTTATCAGCTAAATAGTACATTACTGTGTCCTTAAAGGGGTTGATATGAGCCATAACTGTCCCCTGAAACGCTCAAAAATGGTCTTGTTGTGTTAGAAATCTTTGGTCTGAACTGGGCAATGATGAGGAAAGAAAGACTGAAGATGTGGAACGAAGCTCAACCAGGCTGTGAAATCAAACTCAGGTTCTTATAAAAGTTGGGGGAACGTGCCCTTGGTGGAAAAGATAATTCAAAGAACCCAGAAGCCTCCGAATGAGGAACGTCAGCTCATCAAAATAACCACAGAAAGCTCCCTCCCACTAAAATGTGACTCTCTTTTCTCTAAACATGAAACAGGACGCCGCTGCAAACGATGCTTCCTGTGTCTCTACCATGATGACATCACAGCCCCGCCCTCACAGTTCGACCTTAATATAGTAACAAGATAAAGAAGAACCAGCTATAAAACGTCACCTCGTTCACATTTATTGTCTCGTTTGCGCGATCTTGTCCGTGTATGGCTCTGGCTACTACTCCCAGAATCCCCTGCTGTCTGTCAGTCACTCAGGGCGCCCTAGAAGCCTGAGTGTCATAAGTCCGACCTGCATGATTACAGTTTGTTTTCCATGACGACGCGGCAGCGTGGTTAGCAAGGGTCAGCGTCAGATGTGACGAGGGCACCACGCTCCCTCCAAGGCAGCCATGTTGATTCCTCTCAGGTTGCCGAAGTCATCGCCATCGTCGTCGTCACCGTCTTCTTCATCACCGTTGTCGTCTCCGTTGTTGTCTCTGTCGTCTTCGTTATCATCTCCGTTGTCTCTGTCGCCGTACTCACTGAACTCACAGTTGGCGTCAGGGAAGGACGTGTCGACAAACGGGTCTCTCAGCTGTTGAAAAACGCCAAGATGGCATTTAGACAGAAATTAGCTCAAGAAGAAGAAAGATTTGGAATCAAGGCGAGGGAAACCAATGCTGTTACCGTTCGCTCTGCAGGCTCTCTAAAGGGCGGACACACCATGTGGAATCGAGGGATGGCGACCTGGAATACTTCTTCTTTATTGGCTACAGGAGCAGACAGACGTCACAACAACAGACAGACAGACATTTCTATGAGATCCAGAGTAAAGAAACTGTTATCATTACCTCGCTAAAGCTGCTTTTCCACCAAGTGGTCCACTTCAGTTCTAGTTGGTAAAAACATGTAAATACCTGATCTTTATGTCCTACTTTTATTAGCATCCTTCTGTCAGGGTACACAGTGTACTTATCTGAGAGTAAAGGATGGGACAACAGTCACTGCACTCTGATTGGTCCATGAAGGAGTGGTAAAATTTAATAAAAACCAGTGGCTCCATGTTACGCTCTCTTTAACAGCTTTTCTCCCTCATATCGAATGCATGACTTTAAGAGACACACTGATCAGTTAGCTTTACGGAAACTAGTTAGATTAGAATGTCAATTGGGGGCCTTGTCTGGTCAGCATGCAAAGGCAAGGATGGAATGTTTCAGAAGCCTTCATGACATTATCTATCTAAAGACTTAAAATGGGTGACCTCATCTTTAAAGGAAAGAGTGTTGTGTTTTTTCGGGTTAGGGCTAGGATGAAGAGTCTTATCTGCTTTGATGACATCATCTTTAAAGGCAAGGATGGAATGTATGATCAGCTTTCATGACATCATCATTAACGCCGGGGTTGGAATGTATGATCAGCTTTGATGACATCATCATTAACAGCAGGGGTGGAATGTTTTATCAGCTTTGATGACATCATCTTTAAAGTCAAGGATGGAATTTTTGATCAGCTTTCATGAAATCATCTTTAACGGCAGGGGTAGAATGTTTTCTCAGATTTGATGACATCATCTTTAAAGGCTAGGATGGGATGTTTTATCAGATTTGATGACATCATCTTTAAAGGCAATGGCAGAATGTTTTCATCTGCTCTGATGACATCTTTAAATGGAAGGATGGAGTATTTACTAAACTTTAAAGGATTACATCTTATTTTTACCCTAAAGATTTACTGTCTAAATAGTATTTTTGTGTTTTCTTTGAAAGCATGTTTAGGACTACATAAGGGAGAAAAGCTGTTGAAGAGGCACCATTAGTGCCTTAGCTTGTGGAAAACCGGCCGAGTTACCGAGTCTGTGGAAGGTGTAGTGACCCTCCATGTACTCCGACGGCGTGGAGAAGGTGGTGCAGCTGGCGTACTCGTGCACTTTCCCAGGAGTCATGACGGGGAACTCTCCTGCACACAAAGAAAACTGAGCTGGTGATTTCAGCCAATCACAGCCGAGCACTACAGCTGTTACTGTGACATTTACGGCATCATACCAACCACACCGGGCCCCTGAACCACCTCCACCTTCCCGTCAGACGTGGTGATCTTCCAGTAACGACTGTCGAGCTGGCAGGCAGCTTCAGGAGACGCACTGCTCGACATCTCTATCCTGAAAACACAGGATTAGTAAAAACGAGCCGAAAACGAGCCGTTAAAGCAGAGACAGGAAGACACACCTGATACGGTAGGTGAAGAAGAAGTGTGGGGGATGGACGGAGGAAAGTTCCGGGAGGAAGGAGGTAGAAACGGAGACGGTGATGTCACTGGTGGTCGCCACACAGCCTTTATCGTGGACGTATCTGCAGAAACAATAATGACGTTTTAATGAGACTCTTTTTATCATATCCATATACGGTATGTCTATTTTTTACCTGAAGATCTGGTCTCTGATGATTGGATATTCTCCAGTGACCACGTTGTTGACGTATGTCGTGAACCACTCCAGGAAACACGAACCTAAATGCAGAAAAAAAAAAAAAAAAAAAAAAAAAAAAAAGACATTTGTACAGATTATACTCTGGAGTTTCCTTTTTGCTGAATCATCTATGAGCAGCTGTTAGCTATATTCTTAAAACAAAATAAAATCGTCCTCTCTGATTACTTGTTTTTTTAGGCTTTTATTCTGGAGGGACATCGTCAACGTTGATGTATATAAAATATGACCTTTATGATTGTTAGTAATGATGGAGACAGGAGAACAGACCTGTGATGAACATGTCGATGACTGAAGGATCTCGAGCCGTCTGATCCTGAAAAACAAAAACAACCAACATCACGAACATTACAGGCTTTATTTTGGAGTCTCTGCTGATACTCATGCATGAAAAGAATCTGGTACAGCCCAACTCTTCATCCTCTTTACAAAAGTTAATCCAGATTACAGTTAAAGCTTTGTGTTTGGATGTCAGAGCTGTGGCAGCAAAAAATAGAGGAGATGTGAGAGTCTTCATTTCTGTTGTTTTTGGGCATAGACTGAATGCACACTTTCTCTCCATGATAAAATATCTTAAAGCAGATGACAGCACCACTCCTGAGGCTCTAACGCTCCCAGACTTCCAGGTCAAAGCCTGGTGCAGAGGGCATCTGAAGACCTAGTCTAACCCCGTTCACTCCTCTTCTCACTGCTTGTAATGCTGAGTTAGTGAGGGACATTTTTACGTACAGGGCAGGGGTAGAAGCTCTCGTACATCCGCCGTCCCTCGGCCGGCTGCAGCGCCATGTACTGACTGAGCCCCGTGTGGAAGCAGAAGGTGAGCGGGAGGCAGCGTCTCATCCCCTTCCTCTGCTGGAAACCCCCGGCCGCCGTCTCCACGTCCAGCAGCACCTCAGAGCGGTAGTGGTTAGAGAGTGACATGCTGCCCATCAGCCTGAGGAGGGCGACAGTGAGCAGACGGGTAGTTAGAAAGAGAGAGAAACATGCTCAGACAGACACCATCAGACTGATACACACCCAGGGATCACCAGTTTCTGCCCGTTGTGGATGCGATAGGAGCAGCGGTAATCGTCTGGGAGTTTGAAGCCGATCTGAGCCTCGATGTCGTTAAGCTCCGCCTCTGTGGCGCCCTCTGGTTGAGGAAACAAACATACACAGACCATTTTAACCATGGGTCAAGTTTGCCTAAGTTTTATTCACATTCACATCCTGATGTTCGTGGTCACCTTTGAGTGACGCAATCATGCGGGGACATCTCTGCTGCAGGAAGCTCTTCAGCTGCTCCCAGGCTTTCTTCAGAACCGGGTAGTACTGCATGTACCGACCCAGGTCTGTGTAGTACTGTTTAAAGAGGCAGTACCAGGAAACGCCGCTCTGCACACGATCCACACTGAAAACACACAAAAATATAAATGAGCTTCAGCTTCACGGAAAACTAACCACAGGATGTCTACTGGAAGCTGCCGCTCTGTTGCTGTACCTCATTCATGTTTTGTGCTGCTTACTGGTGATAACCACAATTACTCTATATAACTCTGGCACCCTAACACGCCCCACTAGACATTTCCCAGTCAAGAGAGTCCAAACATGCTGTCTGGCTCTGCCAACCTCTTCTTGGTCTTCTTTAAACGGAGGATTCTGTTCAATAAAATCTGCCCCAAGGTTAAACCACAGTGAGTGATCCACTCTGTGAAGACTGCAGCATTAACCAGGAAAGCCACTTTAACTGCTTTTCTCCTCAAATCAAATCCAGTCACGTCAAGGTTTTTACCTTACATCTGTCACACTGGTTCCTGCAGCTGTAAGTTAAACAAATACATATTTATGTTTGCATAATGATATAAACTTACTCTGTGAGCAGCCAGTGTTTGGAGCAGAGACGTTTCCACAGTGGGTTGTGTTTGGACAACTCATTCAACCTCCTGCTGACAAAACTGCAACTACAAGAGGAGAAGGACACCGAGGAACTCTTTAGAAATGAGACCATTTTTTCAGCATTTTTCCCAGATTTTCACAATTTACCTCCGTTACTCTTCAACATTTGTGTCATTTTCAGCAATTTACAGAAGGATTTTATATCCCTAACCGCTACACTATTACACTCTAAAGCAGGGTTTCTCAACGTTGGGGTCGGGACTCCCTTGGGGGGTCGCGAGACACCGAGAGGGGGTCTCCAGAACCCTTAAAAAAACTAACAACATTTTTGAATAACACTGTTGTCACTTTAAACCAATTTTGCCACATTTGAACCTGCTGTCAACACCTTTTCCCACCAATTTGACCAATTATAAAATATTTTTGCAACTTAAAAAACATTTTTTCTCCATTTTAAACCCTTTCCAATGTTTCCCTGCCTGTTTTTGCCACTTCTAAACCAAATATTGCAACTTTCTGCCTATTGTTAGCTCTGTTGACACATTATTACCTC